>NC_135825.1:41547263-41793391 GCF_964213995.1 Mustelus asterias | reverse complement strand
GAGGGCCGGTTGGTGGGAGGGGCGGGGGGTGGTGGGTGAGGAGGGCAGGGGGGTGGAGGATGAGGAGGATGGGGAGGTGGAGGAGGGTTGGGGGAGGGGAGGTGGAGGAGGGTATGTGAGGGGGTGGGGTGGGGGAGGAGTGTAGAGGGGGGAGGAGGGTAGGGGAGGGGGGTAGTGGGGGGAGGGAGGAGGGTAGGGAAGGTGGGGGAGGAGGGTAGTGGGGGGAGGGGGGTGGAGGAGGACGGTAGGGGGGGAGGGGGGGTGAGGAGGGCCGGGGAGGGGGTGGGTGGGGAGGGGGGTGGAGGAGGACGGTAGGGGGGGAGGGGGGGTGGGGGAGGGGGGGTGGAGGAGGACGGTAGGGGGGGAGGGGGGTGGAGGAGGGCCGGGGGGTGGTGGGGGGGGGTCGGGGAGGGGGGGTGGGGAGAGGTCGGGGAGGGGGGTCGGGGAGAGGGGGGGTGTGGAGGGGAGGGAGGGCGGAGGAGGGTCGGAGAGGAGGGTGGGGGTGGACGGTGGGGGGGTGGAGGGTAGGGAGAGAGGGGGGGGTGGAGGGTAGGAGAAGAGGAGGGGGTGGAGGGTAGGGGAGAGAGAGGGGGTGGAGGGTAGGGGAGAGAGAGGGGGGGTGGAGGGTAGGGGAGAGAGGGGGGTGGAGGGTAGGGAGAGAGAGGGGGGGTGGAGGGTAGGGGAGAGAGGGGGGGTGGAGGGTAGGGAGAGAGAGGGGGTGTGAAGGGTAGGGGAGAGAGAGGGGGGTGGAGGGTAGGGGTGAGAGAGGGGGGGGTGGAGGGTAGGGGAGAGAGAGGGGGGTGGAGGGTAGGGGAGAGAGAGGGGGGTGGAGGGTAGGGAGAGAGAGAGGGTGGGTGGAGGGTAGGGGAGAGAGGGGGAGGGTGGAGGGTAGGGAGAGAGAGGGGGGGTGGAGGGTAGGGGAGAGAGAGGGGGGTGGAGGGTAGGGGAGAGAGAGGGGGGTGGAGGGTAGGGGAGAGAGAGGGGGGTGGAGGGTAGGGGGAGGAGAGGGGGGGTGGAGGGTAGGGGAGAGAGAGGGGGCTGGAGGGTAGGGGAGAGAGAGGGGGTGGAGGGTAGGGGAGAGAGAGGTGGGGTGGAGGGTAGGGGGAGAGAGGGGGGGTGGAGGGTAGGGGAGAGAGGGGGAGGGTAGGGAGAGAGGGGGGGTGGAGGGTAGGGGAGAGAGAGGGGGGGTGGAGGGTAGGGAGAGAGAGGGGGGTGGAGGGTAGGGAGAGAGAGGGGGGTGGAGGGTAGGGGAGAGAGAGGCTTGGGGTGGGAGGGGGTTTTGGAGGCCCGGGGTGAGAGGTTGGGTGGGGGGGAAGGGGCAGGGTTGTGAAGGGGTGGAGAACGTAAGGGTTTGAGAGTGATCTTGTTAATTTTTTGTTTGAAGTGGTCATTGCCTTTTGTTGTAGGATTGGCAGCCGCCTTTTGCCTGTGATGTGGACAAGTTGCACTTCACACCACGAATTCAGAGACTGAATGAACTTGAGGTCTGTTTGTTTTTGTCCTATTTTGTGGTATGAGTTTATCTACTTATGTGAACTTCTGTATAGAATTTCTGCTTTTGGTACTGTCATCTTGTGTTCAGTCTTTTATGCTGATGTGGTCCAGTGTCCTGTATGACCTTTACCCTGAACAAATATCACTTAAAGTTTTTGAATTCTGTTTCCTTGTGTTGTGACAGTGACTGTATTTAGGCTCTGAAGCATACGTTTTGCCTCCTTCAACACTAAATATCTTGATGTCTCCAAAATAGCAGCCACCTTTGCAGAAATAAGTGCATGTAAAATTCTGATTTGACATGTGAAGTGTGAATAAAAGTATGTTTTTGTATATATTGGACAATGCTTACAGTGTATATTCCTCTGATCTGTTCACAGGCTCAGACCAGAGTAAAACTCAATTTTCTGGACCAGATAGCAAAATTTTGGGAGCTGCAGGGATCCACATTAAAAATTCCACATGTGGAAAGAAAAATTTTGGATTTATTTTTGCTTAACAAGGTAAGACTTCTGTTCTGTCCCTAGCTGTGAGTCTTAAACACTTGATTTAAGAACATACACTTGCCCCCCAGCTTCCTGCCCTGGCCTCTATCTGTCACTCTCATCAAGATGATATGGTTTGGTTAATGACATTTTTATACAGTGCATATTGGAGTTTTTATGAGAAACTTGTTGGAAAAATTAAATGTATGGTTTCAGGAATAGTTGCATCACTGATGAGTAGATTGAGGTTCAGGAAATACATGTTCAGTGTGCTGGAATTGGTGTACCCGAGATATTAGAGTTGGGACCACTTGTTTTTGGTAGATATTTCATACTTGCATATGAAATACAATTTTGAAACTTGCAGAATTACCAGGGTTAACAATTTGATAACTTGAGGACGTTCAGGATATAAGTCAACAGGTAGCAAAAACAATTTCATACGAGATTAGTTTATAGAAGACAAACTAACCTGGAGTGTATACACTCCATAGAAAGCTGTTTGAAAGGTCTCATTTTTCTCCACAGATGCTGCCAGACCTGAGTGTTTCTCGCATTTTTTTTTCCTTCTATTTCTACTGAAATAGAAATGCTGTCTTCTATCTTTCCTTAAAGCCTTTGGTTTTAAGAAGTTGAGATAATTATTACATCGGTAAAGCAATTTGAAAACTGCTAATATACATATATTTGGGGAGAAGAGGGGAAAAAGTTAATGTTGCAGATACCACAGTGGAATAAATGAGGGGTGGGGTGGTGGAGAGAAAGATCAAAGTCTTGAGTGACAAGAATTAGAAAGCTATAGTACTTTGCAGAATACTGTGGTCTTTAAAACACCTTGATTGTTGCACTGATATTTTTATCTCATGTTTATGCTCTGCACATTGTCTGCCAATTATATAATGCTTCTGCATTCTTTGCAGCTTGTTGAAGAAGAAGGTGGGTTCGAAATAGTTTGTAAGGAACGACGGTGGTCTAAGATAGCGCACATGATGGCATATCCACCTGGAAAGGCATTGGGCTCTCTACTTCGATCGCACTATGAACGTATCTTGTACCCCTATAATCTCTTTCAGTCTGGAGCCAGTCTTCTGGTGAGTGTAGTGTATTTAATAAGTACTTGCTGTTATGTTCTTGCTCGAACAGATCCTGAATAGGGTAATAAGTTTGTGGAATTAATTTGATACTGGCACACCTATTTTCTTATTCCTCCGGTAGCAAACAACTTGGCAGTTCAGGTGATGGAATACTTTGCTTTTTTAAATTCACTTGCAGGACATGGGCATTGCTGGCTGGGCCATTATTTATTGCCCTTCCCTAACTGCCCTCCATTTCAGAAGGTATTTGAGAGTCAAGCACATTGCAGTGGATCTGGAATCGTATCTAGGCTAGACTGGTCAGGGCGACAGATTTCCTTCTACGGTGGCACAGTGGTTAGAACTACTGTCTCACAGTGCCAGGAACCTGGGTTTGATTTCTGACTTAGGTGTCTGGAGTCTGCATGTTCTCCCTGTATCTGCATGGGTTTCTTCCAGGTGCTCCGGTTTCATCCCACAGTCCAAAAGATGTGCTGGTTAGGTGCATTGGCCATGCTAAATTCTCCCTGCGTGTACCCAAACTGGAATGTGGTGACTGAGGATTTTTACAGTAACTTCGTTGCAGTGTGAATGTAAGCCTACTTATGACACTAATAAAATAAACTTTAAAGAATATTAACGGGCCAGATGGGTTTTTACAACAATGGTCATCATTTGACTTTTTAATTCCAGATTTTGTTTTTTAATTCAAATTTCTTCATCTGCTCTGGGTTACTAGTCCTGTGACAATGCCACTGCCTCCAGAAGGTTGAGACCCAAAGCTGCAGTTAGTTTCACTTAATTGAAGGACCTGACTCAGCTCAATCACTATTTTGGAGAGCAAGAGTTTTTTCAAAGAAGGATTTCGGGGAAAGCTTTGCTTGTTTCATGGAGAGGAAGTAATGCTGCAGTTGTAGAGAGGCTTGGTCATAATGGAATACAGCATTTGATTTTAGGCATCGTACTCCATGGTGGCTATACTGCCCATGGAGTACAGTGAAGAATCACCGGGTTAACACCAGGCTCAAATTATAACGATGGGTTGCAATAACATTTTATATTCCCTTGAGTTTAGATAGTTGATGAGTGATCCAATTATAGTGTTTAAAATTATAAAGAGATTATGTGGATGGATACGGGGAGGTGGTGGCATAGTGGTATTGTTGTGCTCTGGGGACCTGTGTTTGAATCCCACAATTCCAGATCATGGAATTTCAATTCAATTACAATCTGGAATAAGAGTATTGAAGACCATGAAACAATTAGTCATGCAGCACAGAAAGAGGCCCCTTGGCCCAAGTGCGTGCGCTGGCCATTGAAAGCCTTTATATTCAAATGCCATTTTCCAGCAATTGGTCCATAGCCTAATATGCTTATATGCATTTCAAGTGCTTATCTAAATGCTTCTTAAATATTGAGGATTTCTGCCTCTATCACCCTTTCAGTGAGTTTCAGATTCCCATCACCACCTTGGTGAGAAGCTTTTCCTCAAATCCCCTCTAAATCTATTCACCCTGTCCATACCCTTCATAATCTTACACACCTCGATCATGTTCCCTCAGCCTTCTCTGCTCCAAAGAAAACAATCCAAGCCTATCCAGTCTCTCCTTTAACTCAAATGCTCTATGCCAGGCAATATCCTGGTGAACTTCCTCTGTATTCCCTCTGCAATCACATCCTATAGTGAGGTGCACTCCAGCTGTGGCCTAACTAACTTTCTGTACCACTCCAACATTACGTCCTTGCTCTTATGTTCTGTGCCATGGCTGATAAAAGCAAGTGTCTTATATGCCTTAACTATCTTATTTACCTGCTCTGCCGTCTTCGGGGATCTCTGAATAAACACCCCAAGATCCATCTGTTCCTCGGAGCTTCCCAGTGCCCTGACATTCATTAAATACTCCCTTGTCCTGTTACTCCTTCCAAAGTCCATCACTTTGCACTTAGCAGGGTTAAATACCATCTGCCATTGCTCTGCCCGATTCATCTATATCGTCCTGTAACCTACAACATTCTCCATCACTATTAACCACCCTACCAATCTTGATGTCATCTGCAAATTTGCTCATCATTCCCCTCACACATCATCTATCTAATTTATTAATATAATAAACAATATGCGACCCAGCACTGAACCTTCTGATATGCCACTAGATATGGGCCGTAGTCACTCAAACAGCCTTCTACCACCACCCTTTGTTCTATTACTAAGCAATTTCTGGTCCATCTTGCCAAGTTTCCCTGAATTCCTTGTACTTCAACCTCCAATCAGTTTCCCATGTGGAACCTTGTCCAAGGCTTTGCTAAAATTCATTTAAACTACATTAACTGCACTTCCCTCATCCACACGCTCGATCACAATCAAATTCGTTAGGCATGACCTCCCTCTGACAAAGCCATGCTGATTATCCCAAATTAACTCATGCCCTTTCCAAGTGGAGATTAATTCTTTCCTTCAGAATTTTCTCCAATGGAATACAAGAATGACCAGGGTGAGGTTAGGGCCGGTCAAGGACAGTAGTGGGAACTTGTGTATGGAGTCAGTAGAGATGGGCGAGGTGATGAATGAATACTTTTCTTCAGTGTTCACCAAGGAGAGGGGCCATGTTTGTGAGGAAGAGAAGGTGTTACAGGCTAATAGGCTGGCGGAAATAGATGTTCGGCAGGAGGATGTACTGGCAGTTTTGAATAAACTGAAGGTCGATAAGTCCCCTGGGCCTGATGAAATATATCCTAGGATTCTTTGGGAGGCAAGGGATGAGATTGCAGAGCCTTTGGCTTTGATCTTTGGGTCCTCACTGTCCACGGGGATGGTGCCAGAGGACTGGAGAGTGGCGAATGTTGTTCCTCTGTTTAAGAAAGAGAATAGAAATGACCCTAGTAATTATAGACCTGTTAGTCTTACTTCGGTGGTTGGTAAATTGATGGAAAAGGTCCTTAGGGATGGGATTTACGACCATTTAGAAAGATGCGGATTAATCTTGGATAGTCAGCACGGATTCGTGAAGGGCAAGTCGTGCCTCACATTTGATAGAATTTTTTGAGGAGGTAACTAAGTGTGTTGATGAAGGTAGGGTCAGTTCATGTCATATACATGGATTTTAGTACGGCGTTTGATAAGGTCCCCCATGGTCGGCTTATGATGAAAGTGAGGAGGTGTGGGATAGAGGGAAAGTTGGCCGATTGGATAGGTAACTGGCTATCTGAAGACAGAGGGGGGTGGTGGATGGAAAATTTTCGGACTGGAGGCAGGTTGCTAGCGGAGTGCCACAGGGATCAGTGCTTGGTCCTCTGCTCTTTGTGATTTTTATTAATGACTTAGAGGAGGGGGCTGAAGGGTGGATCAGTAAATTTGCTGATGACACCAAGATTGGTGGTGTAGTGGATGAGGTGGAGCGCTGTTGTAGGCTGCAAAGAGACATAGATAGGATGCAAAGCTGGGCTGAAAAATGGCAAATGGAGTTTAACCCTGATAAATGTGAGGTGATTCTTTTTGGTAGGACTAATTTAAATGTGGATTACAGGGTCAACGGTAGGGTTCTGAAGACTGTGGAGGAACAGAGAGATCTTGGGGTCCATATCCACAGATCTCTAAAGGTTGCCACTCAAGTGGATAGAGCTGTGAAGAAGGCCGATGGTGTGTTAGTTTTTATTAACAGGGGGTTGGAGTTTAAGAGCCGTGGGGTTATGCTGCAACTGTACAGGACCTTGGTGAGACCACGTTTGGAATATTGTGTGCAGTTCTGGTCACACTATAAGAAGGATGTGGAAGCGCTGGAAAGAGTGCAGAGGAGATTTACCAGGATGCTGCCTGGTTTGGAGGGTAGGTCTTATGAGGAAAGGTTGAGGGAGCGAGGGCTGTTCTCTCTGGAGTGGAGGAGGCTGAGGGGAGACTTAATAGAGGTTCATAAAATGATGAAGGGGATAGATAGAGTGAACGTTCAAAGACTATTTCCTCGGGTGGATGGAGCTATTACAAGGGGGCATAACTATAAGGTTCATGGTGGGAGATATAGGAAGGATATCAGAGGTAGGTTCTTTACGCAGAGAGTGGTTGGGGTGTGGAATGGACTGCCTGCAGTGATAGTGGAGTCAGACACTTTAGGAACATTTAAGCAGTTATTGGATAGGCACATGGAGCCCACCAGGATGATAGGGAGGGGGATAGCTTGATCTTGGTTTCAGATAAAGCTCGGCACAACATCGTGGGCCGAAGGCCCTGTTCTGTGCTGTACTGTTCTATGTTTCCCTGCCACTGATGTGAGAGTCACTGGTCTGTAATTTCGATTTCATCTCTATCACCCTTCTTGAAAAGTGGAATCACATTCGCCGTCCTCCAGTCCTCTGGCACTTCATTCAGACACACACAACAGCCATGGGGACCAAATTTGCACCTCAATATGCCAACATCTTCATGCACAGGTTCGAACGAGACCTCTTCACCGCACAGGACCTTCAACCGACCCTATACACTAGATATATCAATGACATTTTCTTCCTTTGGACTCATGGCGAAGAATTACTGAAACAACTATATGATGACATCTACAAGTTCCATCCCACCACCAGACTCACCATAGACGACTTTCCGGAATCGGTTGCATTTTTGGACACGCGCATCTCCGTCAAGGACGATCACCTCAGCACTTCACTGTACTGCAAGCCCACAGGTAACCTCAAGATGCTCCACTTCTCCAGCTTCCACCCTAAACACGTTAAAGAAGCCACCCCCTACAGACAAGCCTTCCGTATACACAGGATCTGCTCAGATGAGGAGGATGGCAACAGACACCTACAGACACTGAAAGACGCCCTCATAAGGACAGGATATGGCGCTCGACTCATCGATCGACAGTTCCGACGCGCCACAGCGAAAAACCGCACCGACCTCCTCAGAAGACGGACATGGCGGACAGAATACCCTTTGTCGTCCAGTTCTTCCCCGGAGCGGAGAAGTTACGACACGTCATTGATGAAGACGAACATCTCGCCAAGGCCATCCCCGCACCCCCACTTCTTGTCTTCAAACAACCACACAACGTCAAACTACCCAGCCTTCAGGCGAACAGTGACCATGACACCACGCAACCCTGCCACAGCAACCTCTGCAAGACGTGCCGGATCATCGACACGGATGCCACCATCTCACGTGAGAACACCATCCACCAGGTACACAGTACATGTTCTTGCGACTCAGCCAGTGTTGTTTACCTGATAAGCTGCAGGAAAGGCTATCCCGAGGCATGGTACATTGGGGAGACCATGCAGACACTACGACAACAGATGAACGAACACTGCTCGACAATCACCAGGCAGGAGTGTTCTCTTCCTGTTGGGGAACACTTCAGCAGGCACGGGCATTCAGCCTCTGATCTTCGGGTAAGCATTCTCCAAGGCGGCCTTCATGACACACGACAACGCAGAATCGCTGAGCAAAAACTGATCGCCAAGTTCCGCACAAATGAGGATGGCCTCAACCAGGATCTTGGGTTCATGTCACACTATCTGTAACTCCCACGACTTGCCTGGGCTTGCAAAATCTCAGTAACTGTCTGCTGGAGACAATTCGCACCTCTTTAACCTGTGCTTAACCCTCTCTCCACTCACATTGCCTGTACCTGTAAAGACTTGATTACCTGTAAAGACTTGCATTCCAACCATTATCTTGTAAATTGAGTCTGTGTCTATATATGCCCTGTTTGTGAACACAACTCCACTCTCACCTGAACAAGGAGTAACACTCTGAAAGCTTATGCTACCAAATAAACCTGGACCTCAACCTGGTGCTGTGAGACTTCTTACTGTGCTTACCCTAGTCCAACACCGGCATCTCCACATCATGACTTCCCCCGTGGCCAGAGAGGAATTAAAAATTTGTGGCAAAACCCCCTGCAAATTCCTGCCCCACCTCCCACAGCAGCCTGTGATGCAGTTCATTTGGCCCTGGGGATTTGTCCATCTCTAAGCCCATCAAGGCCTCGAATACCTTCTCACTTCCTGTGTCAAACAGCTGAAAGTCCTCCCAGTCCTTTTCCTGAACTCTTTAGCCATGTTCTTCTTTTTCCAGAGTGAAGTCCGATGAGAAGCATTCATTTGACACCCTTCCAATGTCTTGCAGCTTCACACAGAGATGGCCCCCTGGGTCTCTGATGAGCCCTACTTCTATCTGGTTAACTTCTACCACTTAATGTATTTATAGAATATTTTGGGATTCTCCCTAATCTTTTCACAACCTTTCTCATGCCCTCTTTTTTGCTCTTCTAATTGCTTTCTTAACTTATCTCTTGCACTTCCTGCATTCGTCGAGGGTTGTAGCTGAACTGCTCCCTTTGGACTTGCTAAAAGCCTTTCTCTTCTTCGTTATCCAGTCCTGAATTGTCCTAGACATGATGTGGAGATGCCGGCGTTGGACTGGGGTGAACACAGTAAGAGTTAATGCTCCCTCCACCCACATTGTCTGTATCTTTAAGATCTGGTTGGCTGTAGGCCTTGTTTGAGAGCACATTTCCACTCCATCTGACGAAGGAGCAGCGCTCCGAAAGCTAATGGTGTTTGCTACCAAATAAACCTGTTGTCCTAGACATCCAGGGTTCCCTGAACTTATTGCTCCTACATTTCCCCCTATAGGGGACATGTTGGACGCACAGTGGTTAGCCTGGACCCAGGTTCAATTACGGCCTTGGGAACCCCCCCCCCCCCCCCCCCCCCCGGTGAGGTGCGAGTGACTGCCCTTGATATCAAGGCAGCATTTGACCTAGTATCACATCAAGGAGCCCAAGTAAAACTGGAGTCAATGGGAATTGGGAGAAAACTCCGCTGGTTGGAGAACACCTGGCACAAAGGACGATGGTTGTGGTAGTTGGAGGTCAATCATCTCAGCTCCAGGATATCATTGCAGGAGTTCAAGATCATAGAATAGATCATAGAATCCCTCTTGTGCAGAAGGCGGCCATTTGGCCCAACAGAGCATCTTACCTGGCCAACCCCCACCTAATCCCTGTAAGCTCACACATTGACCCTGCTCATCCCCCTAACCTCCAAATCTTTGGACATTAAGGGGCAATTGAGCATAGCGAATCAACCTAACCTGCACATCTTTGGAGTGTGGAAGGAAACCGGGACATCGTGCAAACTCCACACAGACAGTCACCCAAGGCCAGAATTGAACGTGGGACCCTGGCACTGTGAAGCAGCAGTGTTAACCACTGTGCCACCTTGCCGTCCCAGTTCTTCAGGGTAGTGTCCTCGGCCCAGCCATCTTCAGCTGACTCAATGACTGTCCTTCCATCATAAGGTCAAAAGTGGAGATGTTTGCAGATGATGGTGTTCAGCACCATTTGTGACTCGTCAGATACTGAAGCAGTTCATGTCCAAATGCAACAAGCTTGGGCTGACAAATGGCAAGTAGCAGTGTCAGGCAATGACCATCTCCAACAAGAAAGGATCTCACCATCACCCCATGACATTCATTGACACTACCATCACTGAATAGATGTACGAACATAGAAAATAGACGTAGAAGTATGCCATTCGACCCTTTGAATCTGCTCTGCCATTCTTTGTGTCATGGCTGATCATCCAACTCAATATACTGATCCTGCCCCCCCCCGCATTCCCCACCCTTGAACAATATCATTTGCTCCCCTTTGCCCCAAGAGCCATATCTAACTCCCATCTTGAAATTATACAATGCTTTGGCTTCAACTACTTCCTGCGGTAGCGGATTCCATAGTTGACCAGTCACTGGGTGAAGAAATTTCTCTTCATCTCTGTTCTAAAAGGTTTACCCCTTATCCTCAGACTATGACCACTGATTCTGGACAGCAGCCCCCACCATTGGGAACATCCTTCCTCTAGTCCTGTTTGAAATTCATAGGTTTCTGAGAGATCCCCCCTCATTCTTCTGAAATCCAGCATGTTATAACCTTAACGGACGCAATCTCTCCTCATTGATCAGTCCAGCCATCCCAGGAAATCAAGGTGCTCTGGGTTCTTTCTACAGTCCAAACATATGCAGGTTAGGTGGATTGGCCATGCTGAATTGCCCCTAGTGTCCAAAAGTATGTAGGTTAGGGGGATTAGTGGGATAAATGTGTGGGGTTCCGTGGACAGGGCAGAGGGTGAGCCTCTGCTGTGTTGGTGAATTGGCGCAGACTCGGGCCGAATGGCTGCCTGCACTGTAGGAATTCTGTAATTCTCTGATCAAAATCCTGTGGGTTACCATTGACCAGAAATTGGACTAGACAAGCCATGCACGACCATCTAGAAGGACAAATACAGCAGATACCAGGGAACATCACCACCCACATCCCGTAAATGAATTTCAAAAGACTGAATGGCCACCTTCTGCACTGTAAGAATTCTATCTGGCAATTTTGATTGCAGGCATAGGATCATGGTGGCAAGTGATCTTCAGCAGAAGCTGCATTGGGAAGACCTTTTTCTCTTAAATGGTTTTTAAAAGTAAACTTGCTGTACCTCCACTTCCCCCTCCGTACCCATGTGCTCTCTCTGCCTGAATTGTAAACCACCACTGTGTTCATTGCTGATCCTTTTCATAGATTTTTAAATTAGCAAAGCACTTGTGCAATTAGGAGTCGCTATTTCCATTGTTAATCCTTTCTGTTAATGTTGTTGCTAAAAGTCAATCCTCCTTCTCCCTCACCCACTGACAGCATTCTGCAGGAACTGCTCCCTCCATGACACCCTGGTCTACTCTTCCATCATTGCCGTTCCATGCAATCACAAAAGGTGCAACACCTGCCCTATACCCTCCTTCCTTCTCACCATGCAAGGTCCCAAATAACCCTTCCAGGTGAAGTAGAATTTAAAGTGCACCGCCTTTAATTTAGTCTAGTCTATTTTTTTGCTCCCAATGCAGTCTCAAAGAACAAAGAAAATTCCAGCACAGGAACAGGCCCTTTGGCCCTCCAAGCCTGCCATGCTGGCTGACTTAACTCAAACTCCTTACCCTTCCAGGGACCATATCCCTCTATTCCCATCCTGTTCATGTATTTGTCAAGATGTCCCTTAAAAGTCACTACCGTATCCGCTTCCGCTACCTCCGCTGGCAAAGAGTTCCAGGCATCTGAAGTCGGTAAAAATACCATGAGGCTAGTCTGAGTCAAAATACAGTAAGGCTTTATTCTCACAAGCTTGCGGGAGAACTTGACCCCTTGAAAGTGGAAGCCAAAGTTCTCCCTGAACACAAGAAGCGTGGACCTTTATACATCAGGGTTCCCAATACAAGCCATAAAGCAAAGTCCAGTTAACAGTCCTTGATCATAAATTATAGTTCCTTTAACAGCTTCTGATATACTCTGGTTTATGGTTAGAGACTATCTGGTATCCTTGAGTCATAAAGCACAATTCTCCTGGTAGTTGTAGTCAAGATGCAACCTCTGGTCCCGCGGTCTTTCCTTTGAAGTGACTGTGCGATTGCAGCTGTCCCAGTGGGCGTCCTCCTTCAAACGGCCATTCTCGCACTCTACCATTTGGTAGCTGCTTCCTTTTTTTAAATCACACACAAGCCCACGGGAAAAGCAAGACTTACAACCCAACATCTATATTTAACTGTCTGTTTTATCAGAATGATATAAACAAGCGAGGGAACCATGAACAAATGGCTTATACTACTACCAGGAGCAATATAAATACAGGGGAGACTAGCCATAAGGAAGGGTTATGTTTGTGATACATTCCAGGTGCAAAGTTCAACCTTTTGGGTACAAAATACATTGAGTACAAAAAAAATTAACCCTTTCCCTTCTTCACACCCACCACCCTCTGTGTAAAAAATCTGCCTCGTACATCTCCTTTAAACCTTGCCCCTCGCACCTTTAAACCTGTGCCCCAAGTAATTGACTCTTCCACCCTGGGAAAAAGCTTCTGACTATCCACTCTGTCCATGTCTCTCATAATCTTGGAGACTTCTATCAGGTTGCTCCTCAATCTCCGTCGTTCCAGTGAGAACAAACCAAGTTTCTCCAACCTCTCCTCACAGCTGATGCCCTCCATACCAGGCAACATCCTGGTAAATCTTTTCTGTACCCTCTCCAAAGCTTCCACATCCTTTGACCAGAATTGAACACTATGTTCCAAGTGCAGCCCAACTAAGGTTCTATAAAGCTGCAACATGACTTGCCAATTTTTAAACTCAGTGCCCCGGCTGAGGAAGGCAAGCATGCCGTATGCTTTCTTGACTACCTTCTCCACCTGCGTTGCCACTTCCAGTAACCTGTGTACCTGTACACCCAGATCCCTTTGCCTATCAATACTCTTCAGGGTTCTGCCATTTACTGTATATTCCCTATCTGTATTAGACCTTCCAAAATGCATTACCTCACATTTGTCTGGATTAAACTCCAACTGCCATCTCTCCGCCCAAGCCTCCAACCAATCTATATCTTGCTGTATCCTCTGATGGTCCTCACCGCTATCCGCAAATCCACCAACCTTTGTGTCGTCCGCAAACTTACTAATCAATCCAGTTACATTTTCCTCCCAATCATTTTTTATTATATAGATATAACAGCAAAGGTCCCAGCACTGATCCCTGAGGAACGCCACTTGTCACAGCCCTCCATTTAGAAATGCATCCTTCCACTTCTACCCTCTGTCTTCTATGACCGAGCCAGTTCTGTATCCACCTTGCCAGCTCACCTCAGATCCCATGCAACTTCATCTTCTGCACCAGTCTACCATGAGGGACCTTGTCAAAGGCCTTACTGAAGTCCATGTAGACAACATCCACTGCCCTACCCATATCAATCATTTTCGTCACTTCCTCGCAAAATTTGATCAAGTTCGTGAGACACGACCTCCCCTTCACAAAAACCAGGTTGCCCCTCACTACTATGTCCGCTTATTTCCAAGTGGGAGTAAATCCTGTCTCGAAGAATCCTCTCCAATAATTTCCCTACCACTGATGTAAGGCTCACCAGCCTGTAATTACCTGGATTATTCTTGCTCCCCTTCTTAAACAAAAGAACAACATTGGCTGTTCTCCAATCCTCTGAGACCTCCCCTGTAGCCAGTGAGGATACAAAGATTTCTCTCCAGGCCCAGCAATTTCCTCCCTTGCCCCTCTCAGTATTCTGGGGTATATCCCATCAGGCCCTGGGGACTTGTCTACCTTAATGTTTCTCAAGAACCCCAATATCGCCTCCTTTTTGATCTCAACACCCTTTCCTAGACTCATCATCCACCAAGTCCTTCTCTTTGGTGAATACTGGTGCAAAGTACTCATTTAATACCTCACCCATTTCCTCTGGCTCCACGCATAGATTCCCTCCCCTGTCCTTGAGTGGGCCAACCCTCTCCCTGGCTACCCTCTTGCTCTTTATATATGTATAAAAAGCCTTGGGATTTTCCTTAATCCTGTTGGCCAATGCTTTTTCGTGACCCCTTTTAGCCCTCCTTACTCCTTGCTGAAGTTTCTTTCCACTTTCCTTGTATTCCACACTTGCTTCGTGTGTTCCCAGCCTCCTAGCTTTGACAAATGCTTCCTTTTTCTCTTTGACTAGGCTCACAATATCTCTCGTTATCCAAGGTCCCCGAAACTTGCCATACTTATCCTTCATCCTAACAGGAATGTGCCGGTCCTGAATCTCTATCAATTTACACTTGAAAGCCTTCCACATGCCAGATGTTGATTTGACCTCTAATATCTGCCCCCAATCTACATTCGTCAGTTCCTGCCTCATGTTGTAATTAGCCTTCCCCCAATTTAGCACCTTAACTTGAGGACTACACTTATCTTTCTCCATCAGTACCTTAAAGCTTAGTGAATTGTGGTCACTGTTCCCGAACTGCTCCCGTACTGAAAAATCGACCACCTGGCCAGGCTCATTCCCCAATACCAGTATGGCCCCTTCCCTGGTTTAACTATCTACATACTGTTTCAAGAAGCCCTCCTGTATGTTCCTTACAAACTCTGCCCCTAGCACTAAGTGAGTCCCAGTCAATATAGGGGAAGTTAAAATCTCCCACCACAACAACCCTGTTATTTTTACACCTTGCCAAAATCTGTGTACATATCTGTTCCTCTCTCTCCTGCTGGCAGTTGGGTGGCCTATCGTAAACTCCCAACATTGTGACTACACCTTTCCTATTCCTGAGCTCTAGCCATATTGCCTCGCTGTATGAGCCCACCGAGGTGTCCTCCCGCAGTACAGCTGTGATGTTCTCAACCAGTAGTGCAACTCCCCACCCTTTTTACATCCCCCTCTATCATAAGAACATAAGAACATAAGAAATAGGAGCAGGAGTAGGCCATCTAGCCCCTCGAGCCTGCCCCGCCATTCAATAAGATCATGGCTGATCTGACGTGGATCAGTACCACTTACCCGCCTGATCCCCATAACCCTTAATTCCCTTACCGATCAGGAATCCATCCATCCGCGCTTTAAACATATTCAGCGAGGTAGCCTCCACCACCTCAGTGGGCAGAGAATTCCAGAGATTCACCACCCTCTGGGAGAAGAAGTTCCTCCTCAACTCTGTCTTAAACCGACCCCCCTTTATTTTGAGGCTGTGTCCTCTAGTTTTAACTTCCTTACTAAGTGGAAAGAATCTCTCCGCCTCCACCCTATCCAGCCCCCGCATTATCTTATAAGTCTCCATAAAATCCCCCCTCATCCTTCTAAACTCCAACGAGTACAAACCCAATCTCCTCAGCCTCTCCTCATAATCCAAACCCCTCATCTCCGGTATCAACCTGGTGAACCTTCTCTGCACTCCCTCCAATGCCAATATATCCTTCCTCATATAAGGGGACCAATACTGCACACAGTATTCCAGCTGCGGCCTCACCAATGCCCTGTACAGGTGCATCAAGACATCCCTGCTTTTATATTCTATCCCCCTCGCGATATAGGCCAACATCCCATTTGCCTTCTTGATCACCTGTTGTACCTGCAGACTGGGCTTTTGCGTCTCATGCACAAGGACCCCCAGGTCCCTTTGCACGGTAGCATGTTTTAGTTTGTTTCCATTGAGATAGTAATCCCATTTGTTATTATTTCCTCCAAAGTGTATAACCTCGCATTTATCAACGTTATACTCCATTTGCCATATCCTCGCCCACTCACTCAGCCTGTCCAAATCTCTCTGCAGATCTTCTCCGTCCTCCACACGATTCACTTTTCCACTTATCTTTGTGTCGTCTGCAAACTTCGTTACCCTACACTCCGTCCCCTCCTCCAGATCATCTATATAAATGGTAAATAGGTGCGGCCCGAGTACCGATCCCTGCGGCACGCCACTAGTTACCTTCCTCCAACTGGAAAAACACCCATTTATTCCGACTCTTTGCTTCCTGTCGGATAGCCAGTCCCCAATCCACTTTAACACACTACCCCCAACTCCGTGTGCCCTAATCTTCTTCAGCAGCCTTTTATGGGGCACCTTATCAAACGCCTTTTGGAAATCCAAAAACCCGCATGAAACATCTGTATCCTGGAATGTTAAACTGCCAATCCTGTCTTTCCCATAACCAAGTCTCCGTAATGGCAATAACATCATTGTTCCTAGTACTAATCTAAGCTCTAAATTAATTTGCCTCATCTATTACGCTTCTCGCATTGAAACAAATGCACTTCAGTCGACCAGACCCTCTTTGGTTAGTAACCTCACCCTGCCCGCCCTTTGAGTCTTACTGGCCCTACTCTCTGGTTCCCCTTCAGTTAATTCGCCTTTGCTTTGGTTCCCACTCCCATGCCAAACTAGTTTAAATCCGCCCATGTGACACTGGCACACCTCCCAGCCAGAATATTTATGCCCTTCCAGTTTAGATGCAACCCGTCCTCCTTGTACAGGTCCCACCTGCCCCAGAAGAGACCCCAATGGTCCAGATCACCTGCGCTCAGTCCGCAAGCATGACCCTAACCTTTGGCCATTTGCCATTTTAACTCAACATCTTGATTTGATTTTTTTATTGTCACATGTATTAGTATACAGTGAAAAGTATCGTTTCTTGCGTGCTAACCAAGCAAAACATACCGTTCATAGAGAAGGAAACGAGAGAGTGCAGAATGTAGTGTTACAGTCATATCTAGGGTGTAGAGAAAGATCAACTTAATGCAAAGTAGGTCCATTCAAAAGTCTGATGGCAGCAGGGAAGAAGCTGTTCTTGAGTCGGTTGGTACGTGACCTCAGACTTTTGTATCTTTTTTCCGACGGAAGAAGGTAAAAAAGAGAATGTATGGGGTGTGTGGGGTCCTTAATTATGCTGGCTGTTTTGCAGAGGCAGTGGGAAGTGCAGATAGAGTCAGTGGATGGGAGTCTCGTTTGCGTGATGGATTGGGCTACATTCACGACCTTTTGTTTCTTGTGGTCTTGGGCAGAGCAGGAGCCATACCAAGCTGTGATATAACCAGAAAGAATGCTTTCGATGATGCATCTGTAAAAGTTGGTGAGAGTTGCACTCATGCCCATATGTAATAGTCATAGAATCCTACAGTGCAGAAGGAAGCCATTCGGCCCATTGGGCTTGCACCAACTCCTCCCCGGGCCGTATCTCCATAACCCCACGTATTTTACCCCACTCTAATCACCTCACCTATGTTTACCTTGGACACTAAGGGACAATTTAACATGGCCAATCAAACTAATCTGCACATCTTTGGAGTGTGGAACGAAACTGGAGCACCCTGAGGAAACTCACCCATCTCTGGCATTGTGAGGCAGCAGTGTTAACCACTGTGCCATTGTGCTGCCCATACTATACCATTGTAGTTTCCTTGGTTTGCCCCAGTGTTAACTATTTGTACTTCAGTCCTCAATGCCATCATTAACACCCACTTTGTCTGACATCCATGACATCTTTGTCAATCTCTCTTTAGCTCTGACCTTCCATTCTCCCATCACCACTACTTTTTATCATGGAATGGAGGGAATAACACTCCAGACTTTAAAATTTATTTCAGGACAAGGTTGAGTATTCAGTAATTATGATTTAGTTCACTGTTTAAAAGTTGAATTAACAAAGTGTAGCATTTTCAATGGTTTATAGGAGAATAGTGTGGAAATGATGACAAAACTATGGAGACTGCAATAGTGCACTCAGTTAAGGCGCAGACTATCCTTGACATCAGCATCCTGACTTTTGATTTTTAAAAAAATTCATTCTTGGGCTCTGGGCATCACTGGTTCGACCAGCATTTATTGCCCAATCCTAATTACCCACGGATTTCCCAGGAAATTGCTGTCAGTTGCACACAATAATGACAGTTTTGACAGCATTATAACTGCACTTCACTTAAGGTATTAATTTTTATGTAAAGACCTCACTATGCTTCAAAAGCATGAGCTTCAAATGGTCATTTTCAGTTTACAAGCTTTGGACAAAACAATCAACAATGTTTCCATTCTGCTCATCCAATTTGCAGAATTTCCAGCACATAGATTGGATGGTTCTGTGAGGATTTATTCCTTTGTATTTTTTCACGAACTTTTAACAAATGTTGTGAACTCTCAAATATGGGCAACCTGTGCTTATGTTACCACTGTTAGAAAATGTTTTAAATATTTTGCAGAAAGAAATAAATAGTAAATTTGTAGACAAAGGGTAGGCCGAGCATACTAGTTTTGGACACCAACTGGGAACTCTTACTCTTCTAATATGCAAAGGATTTTTTTGTCTCTATTCAGGTATTCAATTGGTTTATTATCTATTTGCTTCTGTAACCAGTTGCTGTACCCTGCATAAAGTAACCTTTATGAAGGGGATGCGATCTCTGCCCTGCCTGATATTTGACCCCACCCCCATGACATTTAACTTGTGTGTTAACCAAGCCTCGCTCTGCCATGTAAGTAATACTTTAGTAATGCACAAATAAGCACCATAGGGTGTAAGAGGGTCTGAGGGCACAGCACATTGCAGAGAGGGAGATGACAAAGGATTGTCAAAAACAAACAAAGACTGAAGAAAGATGATGGACGAAGAAAGGTCGGAAGCACTAAAAACATGAAACTGGAAATCACATGATAGCTATGTTACACACACTGGCAATTTTTCAGTATTTAGGATAATTTTTAGCAAACCTAGGTTTGAGTGGCTGCTAAGGATGTTTGCCTACTAATGCTTGCCAGATTGGCTCTGGCGTTCTTAAAACAAGGTTTAAAACCCAAGACTGAGCATGGTGCATCTAGGCAGACAGTTCATTGAACTTAAGGAGATAAAGCAGCTGCTCACATAAGGCACAATAAAAATAAGAACTAAAACCAGTTGAACTTGGCAAACTCAACCCCACCGCTGTCTAAATGTCAGATTACTTGTCCAACATTCTGTATTTGATGGGCAGAAATGTCCTCCAACTAAATACTGGGAAGTCATTGTCTTTTCATCCCCACTATAAACTATGTTCCCTAGCTTACCAACTCGATTCCTCACCTTGGCAACTTTATACTGAACCAAACTGCTTGCAAATTTAGTGTCAACTTTGAACATGTACTGGACACACTGTCTTCACTGATGACATTGCCTGACTATGCCCCTGCTTTTAAAGACCTGACCCACACCTTTTGTTCCCTCTGGACTTGACTATTCTAATGCACTCTTGGCGAGTCTCCCACCTTCCAGTGGCCAATGTCTTGAATTCCTCCCCCACCCCTCCTCTCAACCACCTGCTGGTGTAGTATTTTTTACATTTGCTTGCTTGTTTTCAAATTCCTCCACAACTTGCCCGCTCCCTGTCTCTAACCTGCTTCAACTATGCAACCCTCATATTTGTGCTCCTCCAATTCCAGCCTGTTGTCCATTCCTGGCTTTCATTACTGAACTGTTGGCAGCCATGTCTTCAATTGCTATATCATGGCTTGTGATATAAAACAAAATTGGGGGTTCAGCTCCATTTTAAAGTCGTGCATGCTTTAAACGGTTTTCTTCTGCAGAGACGAACAAAGATGAACTCCAACCCCGTGCATGCTTCCTGTTGGGCATTCCTTTGCAGAACAATCAATAAAAGCAGCTACATAGTTTCTGGAACCTCCTTTCTTATTCTCTTTATGCTAACCCTGACCATAGCACCTGCTATGCATTGCAGCATGTCCCTTGTATTCTGCTGAAGAGAAGTCATTTTAACAATACTGGTGCATATCTCTTTAAAATATGCTAATTAATCCCAATTAATACAGTATGCAAGGAATATAATTCTAATAGATGGGATAAGACAAAATAATTAACTGGCCTAATCTTTCTTCCAGTTAGCTCGTGTGGACAGAATTTAAATTTTAGCACTTTTGTGATAAAATGAACTGGAAATTTCACCAAATCCAAATAGGCAGAGGCCCCAAGATCTGTGCTCTAGTTTTTGGAAAGATCTGTTAAAATTGTGTAGCCATTCCCAATACTATACTTTAACAGTTTCCTTAACGATAGTAGTGGTAATGTTATAGAATTATGACCACAGACCTAGACTAATGGAGAAAATGAGTTCAGATCTGGAAAGAAAAGGCTGGTATCAATTGACATGAAGCTGTTAGATTGTCTTAAAAACCCAACTGGTCTGTTGAAGTATTTCAGGGAAGTCTTTGCGTGGTCTTTGCGTGATCCCTGTGACTCCAGTTACATGCTGACTCTGAAATTACGTAGCATATGACTAGGCTGATTAAACACTTTTGAGAATAGGGCAGCGAGGGATGTCCATATACTCAATTCATTATATTTTTTTTAAGAAAAGGAAAATAGAAAGCAAGACTTTTGCATTAAAACTAACGCCTTTATTTTCAGTGTGTCCAGAAGCCAAGCCTGATCAACGATGAAAAAGATCAAGAGTACAAACCACATGATATTGTTCAGCGACAATCTGTGCAGTCTTCAGAAATGAGTATACCGGCCCGAAGAGCGAAACGTATGAGATCTGAGGTGGGTATTATTCTGCAAGTTATTGATTTACATGTAACAGTGCAAAATTAAGTTGTAACTGGTTGGTAGTTCAATCTGTGCAAATAAAATTAGGATAAAGGATAACCAGATTAAAGAAGATTTAAGGTATGCCAACTGAGTTTCTTCAATGTTTTACTAAAATACCTTCAAATAGATGTTATTTTGCCTTGCAGTATATTATAACTGTCAGCACATACATGAGTTCAATATGATGTGAACTGAGACACTGCCAACTGTTTTTTCAAATGCGTAGATCTGTTCATGTTTAGAATTTAGCTCCTTAATTTCTGTGGCAAATTGGAGTCAAATAGGTCAGGAAACTTGTATCCATATGGAACAAGCCTTTTTACATGAGGGATTACAATTGCAATTTTTTCCTCATTCACTGGGTTGGTGAACAAATTTTGGAAAGATAAAGTGAAATTTATTTCACTGTTGTCAAAACGGCAAAACATGTGAACAAGCTTCAAATGAAACTAGTTTGTGAGCTTACTTTCTTGTCACGACATGAACGTATAGGAACATTGATTTAGTGAGATATCTGGCATTGTTGCTGTAGCACCAAGGTGGTAGGTAATTCCTAAATTATCAATTGCAATTGTCTGTAACACATCTAAATCACCTCTCATTTACCTATGCATGCACAGCAGGCTTTTTGAGGACAGATTAGATCATCAACTCCCGAAAGCACATACTGAGACTCTGGAACTTCCTCCCTAAACCTCTCTGCTTCTTGTAAGACAAAGAACAAAGAAAATTGCAGCATAGGAACAGGCCCTTTGGCCCTCCAAGCCTGCATTGACCATGCTGCCCGACTGAACTAAAACCCCCTACCCTTCCAGGGACCCTATCACTCCATTCCCATCCTATTCATGTATTTGTCAAGATGCCCCTTAAAAGTCACTATCGTATCTACTTCCACTACCTCCCCTGGCAGCGAGTTCCAGGCACCCACCACCTTCTGTGTAAAAACTTGCCTCCTCCATCTCCTTTAAATCTTGCCCCTCGCACCTTAAACCTATGCCCCCGAGTAATTGACTGTTCCACCTTGGGGGGAAAAAGCTTCTGACTATCCACTCTGTCCATGCCCCTCATAATCTTGACTTCTATCAGATCGTCCCCATCACCTCCATCGTTCCAGTGAGAACAAACCAAGTTTCTCCAACCTCTCCTCATAGCTAATGCCCTCCATACCAGGCAATATCCTTGTAAATCTTTCCTGTACGTTCGCCAAAGCCTCCATATCCTTCTGGTAGTGTGGCGACCAGAATTGAACACTATATTCCAAGAGTGGCCTAACTAAGGTTCTGTAAAGCTGCAACATGACTTGCCAATTTTTAATGCCCCGGCCGATGAAGGCAAACATGTCGTATGCCTTCTTGACGATGTTCTCCACCTGCGTTGCCACTTTCAGTGACCTGTGTACCTGTACACCCAAATCCCTCTGCCTATCAATACTCCTAAGGGTTCTGCCATTTACTCTATATTTCCTATCTGTATTAGACCTTCCAAAATACATTACCTCACATTTGTCCGGATTAAACTCCATCTGCCATCTCTCCGCCCAAGTCTCCAACCGATCTGGGGCGGCACGGTAGCACAGTGGTTAGCACTGCTGCTTCACAGCTCCAGGGTCCCGGGTTCGATTCCCGGCTCGGGTCACTGTCTGTGTGGAGTTTGCACATTCTCCTCGTGTCTGCGTGGGTTTCATAGAATCATAGAAACCCTACAGTGCAGAAGGAGGCCATTCGGCCCATCGAGTCTGCACCGACCACAATCCCACCCAGGCCCTACCCCCACATATTTTACCCGCTAATCCCTTTAACCTACACATCCCAGGACTCTAAGGGGCAATTTTTAACCTGGCCAATCAACCTAACCTGCACATCTTTGGACTGTGGGAGGAAACCGGAGCACCCGGAGTAAACCCACGCAGACACGAGGAGAATGTGCAAACCGGGTGCTCCGGTTTCCTCCCACAGTCCAAAGATGTGCGGGTTAGGTTGATTGGCCAGGTTAAAAATTGCCCCTTAGAGTCCTGGGATGTGTAGGTTAGAGGGATTAGCGGGTAAATATGTGGGGATAGGGCCTGGGTGGGATTGTGGTCGGTGCAGACTCGATGGGCCGAATGGCCTCCTTCCGCACTGTAGGGTTTCTATGATTCTATGATCTGTATCCTCTGATGATCCTCATCTCTATCCGCAAATCCACCAACGATTGTCATCGCTATCCACAAATCTACCAACCTTTGACAACATATCAAGCTTTTTAATCAGGACAAAAATAAGTAAATGTTCGCAAGAACCCAAACGGTGATAAATCACATAGTATTAATGTGTTGAAACAGTCCTTTGTTAATAAAATAATGACTTCTCCTTCATCTTTTAAGGAACAGTTGTTAGGGCTGCAGGATAGGCATGTGCCTGTAAAAAAGGGTAGGAAGCGTAGGATTCGAGAACCGTGGATAACCAGGGAAATTGAGGGATTGGTCAAAAAGAAAAGAGAGGCATACGTTAGGTCCAGGTAGCTAAAAACGGAGGGAGCTCTGGAGGAATACAAAGAAAGTAGGAAAGAACTCAAATGAGGAATTAGAAGGGCAAAAAGGGGTCACGAAATGTCCTTGGCAGACAGGATTAAGGAGAATCCCAAGGCATTTTATTCATACGTTAGGAACAAAAGGGTTGTCAGGGAAAAAATCGGACCTCAGAGACAAAAGTGGGGAATTATGCTGAGAGCCCAAAGAAGTAGGGGAGATCCTAAATGAATACTTTGCGTCGGTATTCACAAAGGAGAGGGATGTGTTGACTGGGAGTGTCTCGGAGGAGAGTGTTGACCCGTTAGAGAAAATCTCCATTACAAGGGATGAAGTGTTAGGTTTTTTCGGGAATATAAAGACTGACAAATCCCCAGGGCCTGATGGAATCTATCCAAGGCTGCTCAGGGAGACGAGAGATGAAATCGCTGGGCCTCTGACGCAAATCTTTGTCTCATCACTGGACACAGGTGAGGTCCCAGAGGATTGGAGGATAGCTAATGTGGTCCCGTTATTTAAGAAGGGTAGGAAGGATAACCCGGAAAATTATGGGCCGGTGAGCTTGACGTCCGTGGTCGGGAAGTTGTTGGAGAGGATTCTTAGAGATAGGATGTATGCGCATTTAGAAAGGAATAAACTCATTAACGATAGTCAGCATGGTTTTGTGAGAGGGAGGTCATACCTCACTAACCTGGTGGAGTTTTTTGAAGAAGTGACAAAAACGGTTGACGAGGGAAGGGCTGTGGATGTCGTCTATATGGACTTTAGTAAAGCGTTTGACAAAGTCCCTCATGGTAGGTTGGTACAAAAGGTTGGATCTCATGGGATAAAGGGGGAGGTGGCTAGATGGGTGGAGAACTGGCTTGGTCACAGAAGACAGAGGATGGTAGTGGAAGGGTCTTTTTGCAGCTGGATGCCTGTGACTAGTGGTGGTCTGCAGGACTCTGTATTGGGACCTCTGCTGTTTGTGATTTATATAAACGATCTGGAGGAAGGTGTAACTGGGGTGATCAGTAAGTTTGCAGACAACACACAAATGGCTGGACTTGCAGATAGTGAGGAACATTGTCAGAGGCTACAGAAGGATATAGATAGGCTGGAAATTTGGGCAAAGAAATTGCAGATGGAGTTCAATCCAGATAAATGCGAAGTGATGCATTTTGGTAGAACTAACGTAGCGGGGAGCTATACGATAAATAGCAGAACCATAAAGGGTGTAGATACGCAGAGGGACCTGGGTGTGCAAGTCCACAGATCCTTGAAGATGACGTCACAGGTGGAGAAGGTAGTGAATAAGGCATATGGCATGCTTGCCTTTATAGGACGGGGCATAGAGTATAAAAGTTGGGGTCTGATGTTGCAGTTGTATAGAACGTTGGTTCGGCCGCATTTGGAATACTGCGCCCAGTTCTGGCCGCCACACTACCAGAAGGATGTGGAGGCTTTAGAGAGCGTGCAGAGGAGGTTTACCAGGATGTTGCCTGGTATGGAAGGGCTTAGTTATGAGGAGAGATTGGGTAAAGTGGGGTTGTTCTCACTGGAAAGACGGAGGATGAGGGGGGACCAAATAGAGGTGTATAAAATTATGAAAGGCATAGATAGGGTGAACGGTGGGAAGCTTTTTCCCAGATCGGTGGTGACGTTCACGAGGGGTCATAGGTTCAAGGTGAGGGGTGGGGGAGGTTTAACACGGATATCAGAAGTACGTATTTTACACAGAGGGTGGTGGGGGCCTGGAATGCGCTGCCGGGCAAAGTGGTGGAGGCGGACACACGGGGAATGTTTAAGACTTATCTAGATAGCCACATGAACGGAGTGGGAATGGAGGGATACAAAAGAATGGTCTAGTTTGGACCAGGGAGTGGCGAGGGCTGAAGGGCCTGTTCCTGTGCTGTATTGTTCTTTGTTCTTTATCTATCCTTAGTTATTATTTTTGCACCATATATTCAGGCTTTCAAAGGTGTGCAAAAATTGGCTGCACCATTCTGCCATATTGAAATCAGCCAGAGGAAATTTAGACACTGAGTGCACCGAAAAGGTCAAGCGTCCAATTATCATCTGATTTTTTTTTCTCTAAACCATCTGGGCCATCAGTCAAACTTTACATGGAGTCATGTCATGCTGTCATATTTTGTGCAACAAAGCACTTAGTGATTTTATGAAAATAGTGTATTGTGCCATGCATATATTTCCACAGTATTATAGAAAGAAAACTTCCTGGACAGCGCTAAGCTAAAGGCACTGCAGCATCTGAATTTGTTGTTGCTTACGTCTTCTGCTTGTGATTATTCTTCAGTGACCCCCGACTGGAAAACGCATAGTAGAGGATAGGATTAGATTTGGCTGCACAATTTTTGGTGGCTGAGTACTATGCAACCATTCACTACCTATATACAATCATAAGAGGAAACTGTTCCCAACCCCAACCAGGCAGGCAGTCTCTCCTTTGCAACAGCCCTTTTGCTGCACCTACCCACTACAGCAGACAGTCTCTCCCTCGCAGCCTTTTCACCCTTGTCGGGAGCCTGATGGGGGGAGATTGGAGGAGCAGCTGCTTGCAGAATCAATCTCTTCCACTCGTGGTTCGTGGGCCAAATCAAAACCCTTGGCTGGCCGCTGGACTCTGGCCTGTGGGCTGCATGCTGGACGACTATGATATAGAATCTTTTGGCAATTAAGTATCTTGGGAGCTAATATACATAAAGCAATGTCCGATAAACAACAGATAAGTGACTAATGAGTGACATTAAGGCAGCAGAATATGCCTGCTTTTCAGTAGTGCCATATAGTTATTTCGGGTCCCCTGATATTGAGAAAGATGGGATAATATTTCCTCTAGTGCACTGGAGTAGGAGCGTACATTTTATTCAATTCTCCAGCATGGTGCTTCATCCTGCAATCTTTTGAATTCGGGACAAGAATGCAACCATTGAGCCACCGTGAACATTGAACTGGTAAGTTATGCGTGGTCTGGCTGCTGTTTGCCTGATGGAGAATCTGATATTTAAAAGTCCTCGGCTTTGAGTGGGCAACTTTGTATAAGAATTACAAAAAACATACAATGTCCACATTGACTATAATTTCCGGTATTTTCATCCCATTTCCCTAATTCTTCCTGTGTCTTTGTACATTTTTCAAATTTTAGCTGATTTTAAAACAATGGGTGGAATTTTGTCTTTTTGTTTGAGTGTCAACTCAGGTGGGAGGAACATCGAAACAAGCATAGAAACAGAAACTAGGAGCAGGAGAGTGAGCTACTTCCTGTGGTAATGAATTCCACAGGCTCACCACTCTTTGGGTGAAGAAATGTCTCCTCACCTCCATCCTAAATGGTCCACCCTGAATCCTCAGACTGTGACCCTTGGTTCTGGACTCCCCCACCATTGGGAACATCCTCCCTGCATCTATCCTGTCTAGTCCTGTTTGAATTTTATAAGTCTAAAAGATCCCCCCTCATTCATCTGAACTCCAGCGAAAACAATTCTAACCTGGTCAATCTCTCCTCATAGATTAGTCCCGCCATCCCCAGAATTAGCCTGGCAAACCTTCGCTGCAGTCCTCGAGCAAGAGCATCCTTCCTCAGAAAAGGAGACCAAAACTCAGAAAAGGAGACCTTGGTGTGGCCTCACCAAGGCCCTGTATAAGTGCAACAACACATCCCTGCTCCTGTACTCGAAACCTCTGGAGTGACATTAGCTACCCTCCAATCTGCAGGGACTGTTCCAGAGTCTATAGAATCCTGGAAGATGACCACCAATGCATCCATTATTTCTAGAGCCATTTCCTTGGATGTGGATTATCAGTCCTGGTGCTTTATCCACCTTCAGTGCCATCATTTTTCCCAGTACCATTTCTCTACTAATATTGATCTCCCTCAGTTCTTCCCTCTCAATAAATCTTGCATTCTCCAACATTTCTGGCATCTGATTTGTGTCCTCTTTTGTGAAGACAGAAGCAATGTGTGACAGAAGCCCACTCCACTTCCATATTTTTGACACTTGGACAAAAAAAATTAATGAGGTGGGTTCCACGACATGATATTTCAACGTCATAGTTCAGTGGGGAGGTGATGGCCTAGTGGTATTCTCGCTAGACTATTAATCCAGAAATTGTTCTGGAGGACCCGGGTTCGAATCCCGCCATGGCAGATGGTGGAATTTGAATTCAACAAAAAATATCTGGAAATTAAGATAACGCGAAACCATTGTCGATTGTCAGAAAAACCCATCTAGTTGACTATAATGTCCTTCAAGGAAGGAAATTTTTGATTTATTATTGTCACATGTATTAACAAACAGTGACAAGTAGTGTTTCTTGTGCGCTATACAGACAAAACATACCGTTCATCGAGAAGGAAATGAGAGAGTGCAAAATGTAGTGCTCCAGGTATAGCTAGGGTATAGAGAAACATCAATTTAATGCAAGGTAAGTCCATTCAAAAGTCTTGACAGCAGCAGGGAAGAAGCTGTTCTTGAGTCGGTTGGTACGTGACCTCAGACTTTTGTATCTTTTTCCCGAAGAAAGAAGGTGGAAGAGAGAATGTCTGGGGTGCGTGGGGTCCTTAACTTTGCCGAGGCAGCGAGAAGTGTAGGCAGAGTCAGTGGATGGGAGGCTGGTTTGCGTGATGGACTGGGCTACATTCACAACCTTTTGTCGTTTTTTGCTGTCTTGGGCAGAGCAGGAGCCATACCAAGCTGTGATACAACGAGAAAGAATGCTTTCTATGGTGCATCTGTGAAAGTTGATGAGAGTCGTAGCTGATGTGCTAAATTTCCTTAGTTGTCTGAGAAAGTAGAGGCGTTGATGGACTTAACTATAATGTTGGCATGGGGGGACCAGGACAGGTTGTTGGTGATCTGGACACCTAAAAACCTGAAACTCTCGACCTTTTCTACTTCGTCCCCGTTGATGTAGACGGGCATGTTCTCTACGTTTCCTGAAGTCGATGACAATCTCCTTCGTTTTGTTGACATTGAGGGAGAGATTATTGTTGCCGCACCAGTTCACCAGATTCTCTATCTCATTCCTGTACTCTGTCTCGTCACTGTTTGAGATCTGGCCCACTATCGTGGTGTCATCAGCAAACTTGAAACTTGAAAATTGAAAATCTGCCACCCTTACCCGGTCTGACCTACATGTGACCCCAGAACCACACAGTAATGTGGTTGACTCTCAACTGCCCTTCAAGGGCAACTAGGGATGGACAATAAATGCTGGCCAGCCAGTGACCCCCACGTTCCACGAATGAATTTAAAAAAATTTGGCGGGGCGACTCTGAATCAGACCACCCTGCCAGTAATGTTGAATGGAAAAGAAAAAATTCCCCGCCCCTCACGAACGGGAAATCACCCCCTCCCCCATGGACACGGGGAACCTCGCAAGTGGGAGCCCAGCAGTGTCCCCTTGTACTACCCGGGCACAGCCTTCTTTCCTTGGGGGCTGTATTTACCTGTGTGCTTCTGGTGCAGATTGTTCATCAGGAAAGCAAAGCTAGTTTTGTGGGACTTATCTACATTGGTAAACATAAAACTATACCTTATTTCTAAAGTTAGTTTAATTTAAATGTTTTTTTGTCTGGAAGGTTTAAACCTATAGTTAGATTCACGCTGAACAAAGGTGTTTGTGTGGGGATAGGTTTCAATTCCATCTATTTCTGCTGTGTTTAGAGAGGGTTATGACGTGAAGAATAAATAGTTGTAGCAGTGGTTGCTTATCAACTGGAGGCCCCTGCAAGGTAGGAAAGCTTTTAAATTTTAGTTCTGGCTGGGTATATTGCAGTTGGATATAAGATACCAGGGAGTGAATGTCTCTCAACTTTGCCAGAAGAAAGATTGGACAGGACTGGAGCTGCAAAGAGGCAGGCTTCCTAAAGACCCTGTTATTATAGAGATAATCAGGGAATTGGGACAGAAAGAATGCCTTAAGATGAGTGAAGCTAAGAGAACAGAGACCAAGATATTCAGAAGAATTCAAGCAAAAGTAAACAGTGTTCTGAGTTAAAAAGAATTGCAGTAACCAGATTTAGTTTGAGAAAGTAGACTTTAGAGACAAATAAAATGTTTAATACAATTTTAATACAGTCTGGGAATCGAGAGTTAAAGCAACTTATGACCATTTGTACAGCAGTCAAGACAAATAAATCCTAAAGGGGGTGCTGTAGATCATGGGCTAGAAGCTTTGTTTAAAAGTGTCATTTGGAAAACCTGGACTGAGTTCGGAATGCAAATTGCTAGGGGAAAGTATTAATGTGAAAGAAAATTTTAAAGCTTTTTTTGGGAGTGGAGTTTGGAAACTCTTGAAATCATCTGAGGGGTTCTGTGGAGGAATCCAGAGACACTAACTTGGGTTCAGAACGGAGTGCGTATATTTGACCACAGTCGTATTGTGTGCTTAAAAGGGACAAGGAACAAAGCACAGCACAGGAACAGGCCCTTCGACTCACCAAGCCTGCGCCAGCTTGTGACACCTTTTTAAATTAAAGACCTTTTGCCTCTATGCAGTCCGTATCCCCTCTATTCCCTGCTTATTTATGTATCTATCAAAATCCCTCTTAAACATTGCCATTGTATCTGCTTCGATCACGCTTCTGGCAGTGCATTCCAGGCACTTACTACCCTCTGTGTAAAAAGAAAACTTGACTCTCACATATCCTTTAAACTTCCCCCCCCCTTTTTCCTTAAATCCATGTCCCTTAGTAATTGACTTTTCTACCCCGGGGGAAAAAAACTCGACTATCAATTCTATCAATGCCTCTCATAATTTTGTAAACTCTCTCAGGTCACTCTCTCAGACTCTGACATTCAAGTGGAAACAAACCAGTTATGTCCCAACTTTCCTCATAGCTTCTATCCTCCAGGCAACATCCTTGTAAACCTTTTCTCATCCCCCTCCAATGTCTCCACATCCTTCTGGTGGTGTGGCGACCAGAACTCTGTGCAATATTCCAAATGTCACCGAACTGAAGTTCTTGTTAGGGGCTGTTACGATGGTTTACTTGTTATAGTATTTAAAACTATCATTCACCTCGCCAGAATGACTACAAAGTAGCAGAATGGTTTCGAGATGAATTTTACTATAGCTCTGAAGCCATTCAGAGTGAACAATTTAGCAATTAAAGTCTCAGCTTCGATTACAAGTAATTAGCATATGCCAATAGACTTGGGAGTTATCTCTATCCAATCATAGTTAAGGTTATATCATGCATAAGAGTATAATGTCCAATTCAAACTTATGCATGTCATCTCATCAAGAAATGATAGCTATATCTCTGACCATTGGTATCTCAATCTCCCTTTCATTCATTGTTCCTTGTTCTACTGGGCAGACATGAACTGCAGCTGCACATCATTCAATTAGAAAGTCCTCGATCCTTATCTGGGCTTACTTTAATAAAAACTTGTCATTTGCACGTAGCTTTCCCTGTGTGACTGAGGTTTAGCTTGCAGTTGGTGATTCTTAAACTTGTGTGATTATTAACCCTTTCAGTTCTATTCTTGTGTGTTAATTGCAGTTAAGATGTACTTTATAATACACGTTAATCTTAAAATCTGCGTATAATTTTTAAACTAATGGGGAGTAAAGGAGTCGTGTAACATGTTTAATGTTTTTTTTCTTGTTTAAAGCAATTTGCACAAAAAGTAAAAGTTACGGTCCTTTGGGTGGTAAAATCCCAGAATGAAACCCTGGTTCAGAAATAGCCTCATCTCAGATTGTAACATTCGTTTGGCAAAAGCTGTTGTAAAGCCCACCAGGAGATGATATTCTGGGGAAGCCCACTAATATGTTAATGTATGGTAATGGGGTTCCTGACCTTTCATAGAATACCATCCAGTCTGCACGCTGAACCCTTAACCTTCACAGCTTGGGACACTATAAGGAGATATTTAGCATGGCCAATCAACCTAACCTGCACATCTTTGGACTGGGGCAGGAAACCGGAGTACCCGAAGCAACCCATGCAGACACTGGGAGAATGCGCAAACTCCACACAGACTATCACCCAGGGCTGGAATCAAACCCAGGTCTTTGGTGCTGTGAGGCAGTAGTGCTAACCACTGTGACACCATGCCACCCTTTCATAGAGGAGAACAGTTTTTGAAATGTGGGTATGGTGGACGATGCTTGGAATCAGTTGAATGGATAGAAAGACAAATGAGTGGCCCAGATCAAAAGTTCAGGAATCAAAAGGGTACAGGTAGCGAGAGAGATGGCCAAGAATAGACATTGGAAATTAAGACCTGACAGCCTTGTCCTGGCAGCATTTGAAGGAGAAATTGAAAGTCAAAACAAAAAGAGCAAGAAGAAAAATGGGGTGGTTGGTGAAGAACATTGAGATGTGGTCTGAGGAAAGTCAAACAAGAAGCAAGACAATGAGATTGGCCAACAAAGGTTAAGGTGACCATGAATGACCAAAAATTGTGTTCACTTTTTTTATTCGTTCAAAGGATGTTGGACTCTGGTGAGGCAAACATTTGTTGCCCACCCCATCACGAATTGACCGTGGGAAGGTGAGCTGCCTTCTTGAACTGCTGCAGTCAGTGTGGTGTAGGGACACCTCGGGTGCTGGTTCCAGGTTTTGTGATAGTGAAGGAATGACTATTCTAGTTCCATGTCAGGATGGTATGTGGCTTGGGGGCAACTCATGAGGTCGTGGTGTTCCCATGCGTCTGCTGCCTTCTGTGCAGTCGAGGTTGAAAATTGGGGGTTGGGGTGCCAATCAAACAAGCTGTCTTGTCCTGAATTGTGTCAAGTTTCCTGGGTGGTGTTGCAGCTGCACTTATTCAGGCAAGTGGAGATTATTCCACCTTTCCTGTCCTGTGCCTGAAATAGTGAACAAACTTTGGGAAGTCAGGAGGTGAGTACTTGTCTTGGAATTTCTAGCCTCTTGTAATCACAGTATTTATACTGCTGATCCACCTAAATTTCTGTTCAGTAGTAATCGCAAGATGCTGGGGGGGATTAGAACAAAGAACAGTACAGCACAGGAAACAGGCCCTTTGGCCCTCCAAGCCTATGCCGCTCCTTGGTCCAACTAGACCATTCGTTTGTATCCCTCCATTCCCAGACTGCTCATGTGACTATCCAGTTAAGTCTTAAACAATGCCAGCGTGTCTGCCTCCACCACCCTACTTGGTAGCGCATTCCAGGCCCCCACCACACTCTGTGTAAAAAACATCCCTCTGATATCTGAGTTATACCTCGTCCCTCACCTTGAGCCCGTGACCCCTCGTGATCGTCACCTCCGACCTGGGAAAAAGCTTCCCACTGTTCACCCTATCTATACCCTTCATAATTTTGTACACCTCTATTAGGTCTCCCCTCATTCTCCGTCTTTCCAGGGAGAACAAGCCCAGTTTACCCAATCTCTCCTCATAGCTAAGACCCTCCATACCAGGCAACATCCTGGTAAACCTTCTTGCACTCTCTCTAAAGTCTCCACGTCCTTCTGGTAGTGCGGCGACCAGAACTGGACGCAGTACTCCAAATGTGGCCTAACCAGCGTTCTATACAGCCGCAACATCAGACTCCAGCTTTTATACTCTATACCCTGTCCTATAAAGGCAAGCATACCATATGCCGCCTTCACCACCTTCTCCACCTGTGCTGCCACCTTCAAGGATTTGTGGACTTGCACCCCTAGGTCCCTCTGTGTTTCTATACTCTTGATGGCTCTGCCATTTATTGTATAACTCCCCCCTACAGTAGTTCTTCCAAAATGCATCACTTTGCATTTATCTGGATTAAATTCCATCTGCCATTTCTCCGCCCAATTTTCCAGCCTATCTATATCCTGCTGTATTGTCTGACAATGTTCATCGCTATCCGCAAGTCCAGCCATCTTCGTGTCACCCGCAAACTTGCTGATAACGCCAGTTACACCTTCTTCCAAATCATTTATATATATATATATATCACAAATAGCAGAGGTCCCAGTACAGAGCCCTGCAGAACACCACTGGTCACAGACCTCCAGCCGGAAAAAGACCTTCGACTGCTACCCTCTGTCTCCTGTGGCCAACACAGTAAGAAGTTTAACAACACCAGGTTAAAGTCCAACAGGTTTATTTGGTAGCAAAAGCCACACAAGCTTTCGAAGCTCTAAGCCCCTTCTTCAGGTGAGTGGGAATTCTGTTCACAAACAGAGTTTATAAAGACACAGACTCAATTTACATGAATAATGGTTGGAATGCGAATACTTACAACTAATCAAGTCTTTAAGAAACAAAACAATGGGAGTGGAGAGAGCATCAAGACAGGCTAAAAAGATGTGTATTGTCTCCAGACAAGACAGCCAGTGAAACTCTGCAGGTCCACGCAACTGTGGGCGTTACAAATAGTGTGACATGAACCCAATATCCCGGTTGAGGCCGTCCTTGTGTGTGCGGAACTTGGCTATCAGTTTCTGCTCAGCGACTCTGCGCTGTCGTGTGTCGCGAAGGCCGCCTTGGAGAACGCTTACCCGAATATCAGAGGCCGAATGCCCGTGACCGCTGAAGTGTTCCCCAACAGGAAGAGAAGAGTCTTGCCTGGTGATTGTCAAGCGGTGTTCATTCATCCGTTGTCGCAGCGACTGCATAGTTTCCCCAATGTACCATGCCTCGGGACATCCTTTCTTGCAGCGTATCAGGTAGACAACGTTGGCCGAGTTGCAAGAGTATGTACCGTGTACCTGGTGGATGGTGTTCTCACGTGAGATGATGGCATCTGTGTCGATGATCCGGCACGTCTTGCAGAGGTTGCTGTGGCAGGGTTGTGTGGTGTCTTGGTCACTGTTCTCCTGAAGGCTGGGTAGTTTGCTGCGGACAATGGTCTGTTTGAGGTTGTGCGGTTGTTTGAAGGCAAGAAGTGGGGGTGTGGGGATGGCCTTGGCGAGATGTTCGTCTTCATCAATGACATGTTGAAGGCTCCGGAGGAGATGCCGTAGCTTCTCCGCTCCTGTGGCCAAGCCAGTTTTCTACCCATCTAGACACCTCTCCTTGTATCCCATGAGCCTTAACCTTCTTAATCAACCTGCCATGAGGGACTTTGTCAAATGCCTTACTGAAATCCATATAGACGACATCCACGGCCCTTCCTTCGTCAACCGTTTTTGTCACTTCCTCAAAAAACTCCACCAAGTTTGTAAGGCACGACCTCTTACAAAACCATGCTGTCTGTCACTAATGAGATTGTTCCGTTCTAAATGTGCATACATCCTGTCTCTCAGAATCCTCTCCAACAACTTCCCTACCATGGATGTCAAGCTCACCGGCCTATAATTACCCGGGTTATCCCTGCTACCCTTCTTAAATAACGGTACCACATTCGCGATCCTCCAATCCTCAGGGACCTCACCTGTGTCCAATGAAGAGACAAAGATTTCCGTCAGAGGCCCAGCAATTACAAGGATGTGGAAAAGATTGAAAGGGTGCAGAGGAGATTTACAAGGATGTTGCCTGGATTGAGTGGCATGCCTTATGAGGATAGGCTGAGGGAGCTGGGTCTTTTCTCCTTGGAGAGACGTAGGATGAGAGGAGACCTAATAGAGGTATATAAGATGTTGAGAGGCATAGATTGGGTGGACTCTGAGGCTTTTTCCCCAGGGTGGAAATGGCTGCTATGAGAGGATACAGGTTTAAGGTGCTGGGGTGTCGGTACAGGGGAAATGTTAGGGGAAGTTTTTCACACAGAGGGTGGTGGGCGAGTGGAATCTGCTGCCGTCAGTGGTGGTGGAGGCAAACTCAGTAGGGTCTTTTAAGAGACTCCTGGATGAGTACATGGGACTTAATAGGATGGAGGGTTATAGGTAGGCCTAAAAGGGAGGGATATGTTCGGCACAACTTGTGGGGCTGAAGGGCCTGTTTTGTGCTGTAGTTTTTCTATGTTTCTATGTTCTACGTTCTTGTCTCCTTGAGCAGTCTAGGATAGATGCCATCAGGCCCTGAGGATTTGTCAGTTTTAATGTTACCTAACATTGATTGTAGTGCCATTGAATGTCAAGAGACGATGGTTAGTTTATCTCTTGTTGGGGATACTCATTGCCTGGCACAGGTGAATGTTACTTGGCACCTATCAGTCCAGGTCTTGCTCTACATTGGCTATTTATGAATCTGAGTGTCGATTGGTACTAAAGATTGTGCGTTCATCAGTGAACTTCCCTACTTCTGACCTCGTGATGGAGAGGTCATTGGTGAAGCAGTTGAGGGTGGTTGGGCATAGGGCACTACTGTAAGGAACCCTGGCAGTGATATCGTGGGGCTGAGATGATTGGCCTCCAACAACCACAATCATCTTCCTTTGTGCTAGGTATGACTTCACTTGGTGGTGAGTTTTCCCCCTCAATCCCACTGACTCCAATTTTGCTCGGGCTGCTTGATGCCACATTCGATTAAATGCGCCTTGATATCAATTATCAGGCATACCCCCCTCACTTCTTGAATTCAGTTTTTTTTTAGAAACATAGAAAATAGGAGCAGTTCACCCTTTAAGCCTGCTCCATCATTCATTATGATCGTGGCTGATCATCCAACCCAGTAACCTGTTCCCACTTTCCCTCCATATCCTTTTAGCCCCAAGTGCTGTATCTAACTCCTTGAAAACTGTGTTTTGGCCTCAACTGCTTTCTGTGGTAGTGAATTCCACAAGTTCACCACTCTGGGTGAAGAGATTTTTCCTCATCTCAGTCTAAAATGGTCTACCCCATATCCTCAGACTGTTTCCTGGTTCTGGACTCTCCTGCCTTTCTGCATCTTTCCTGCACTGTCTAATCCAGTTAGTTTTTATAGATTTCTGTGAGATCCTCACTCCAGCAAATATAACCCTCAACCTCTTCTAGTATGTCAGCCTTCCATCCCCTAGGAATCTTGACTGATGAACCTTTGCTACATCCCTCTATAGCAAAAACATCCTTCTCAGATAATGTCTGGACCAGGGCTGTACTGCAAGAGGTCTGGAGCTGTCCTGCAGCTTCACACCCAGATTGACCCCTTCATCTCCAACAGGCCCTACTCTTCCCTGGTTAACCTCTTCCCCTTAATGTATTTATAGAATATCTTAGGATACTCCCTAATCTTGTTCGCAAGTCATTTTTCATGTCCTCTTTTTTGCTCTTATAATTGCTTTCTTAAGTTATCTCCTTTTCTTCCTCGAGTGCTGCAGCTGAACTGCTCCCTTTGGACTTGCTAAAAGCCTTTCTCTTCTTCCTTATTCAGTCATGAATTGTCGTAGACATCCAGGGTTCCCTGAACTTATTGCTCTTACATTTCTCCCTCTTGGGAACATGTACTCAAGTTCCTTTTTGAATGCCCCCCCCCCCCCCCCCCCAAACTGCTCCGCATTAATCTTACCTCATTGCACATTCCCAGATTTAAAATAGCCTGCTCCTTGGTTAAAACATAGAACAGTACAGCACAGAACAGGCCCTTCGGCCCTCGATGTTGTGCCGAGCTTTATCTGAAACCAAGATCAAGCTATCCTACTCCCTATCATCCTGGTGTGCTCCATCTGCCTATCCAATAACCGCTTAAATGTTCCTAAAGTGTCTGACTCCACTATCACTGCAGGCAGTCCATTCCACACCCCAACCACTCTCTGCGTAAAGAACCTACCTCTGATATCCTTCCTATATCTCCCACCACGAACCTTATAGTTATGCCCCCTTGTAATAGCTCCATCCACCCGAGGAAATAGTCTTTGAACATTCACTCTATCTATCCCCTTCATCATTTTATAAACCTCTATTAAGTCTCCCCTCAGCCTCCTCCGCTCCAGGGAGATCAGCCCTAGCTCCCTCAACCTTTCCTCATAAGACCTACCCTCCAAACCAGGCAGCATCCTGGTAAATCTCCTCTGCACTCTTTCCAGCGCTTCCACATCCTTCTTATAGTGAGGTGACCAGAACTGCACACAATATTCCAAATGTGGTCTCACCAAGGTCCTGTACAGTTGCAGCATAACCCCACGGCTCTTAAACTCCAACCCCCTGTTAATAAAAGCTAACACACTATATGCCTTCTTCACAGCTCTATCCACTTGAGTGGCAACCTTTCGAGATCTGTGGATATGGACCCCAAGATCTCTCTGTTCCTCCACAGTCTTCAGAACCCTACCTTTGACCCTGTAATCCACATTTAAATTAGTCCTACCAAAATGAATCACCTCACATTTATCAGGGTTAAACTCCATCTGCCATTTTTCAGCCCAGCTTTGCATCCTATCTATGTCTCTTTGCAGCCTACAATAGCCAGTTACCTATCCAATCGGCCAACTTTCCCTCTATCCCACACCTCCTTACTTTCATCACAAGCCGACCATGGGGGACCTTATCAAACGCCTTACTAAAATCCATGTATATGACATCAACTGCCCTACCTTCATCAACACACTTCGTTACCTCCTCAAAAAATTCAATCAAATTTGTGAGGCACGACTTGCCCTTCACGAATCCGCGCTGACTATCCCGGATTAATCCGCACCTTTCTAAATAGTCGTAAATCCCATCCCTAAGGACCTTTTCCATCAATTTACCAACCACCGAAGTAAGACTAACTGGTCTATAATTCCCAGGGTCATTTCTATTCCCTTTCTTAAACAGAGGAACAACATTCGCCACTCTCCAGTCCTCTGGCACCATCCCCATGAACAGTGAGGACCCAAAGATCAAAGCCAAAGGCTCTGCAATCTCATCCCTTGCCTCCCAAAGAATCCTAGGATATATTTCATCAGGCCCAGGGGACTTATCGACCTTCAGTTTATTCAAAACTGCCAGTACATCCTCCTGCCGAACATCTATTTCCTCCAGCCTATTAGCCTATAACACCTTCTCTTCCTCAAAAACATGGCCCCTCTCCTTGGTGAACACTGAAGAAAAGTATTCATTCATCACCTCGCCTATCTCTACTGACTCCATACACAAGTTCCCACTACTGTCCTTGACCGGCCCTAACCTCACCCTGATCATTCTTTTGTTCCTCACATAAGAGTAAAAAGCCTTGGGGTTTTCCTTGATCCGACCCACCAAGGACTTCTCGTGTCCCCTCCTAGCTCTCCTAAGCCCCTTTTTCAGCTCATTCCTTGCTAACTTGTAACCCTCAATCGAGACTTCTGAACCTTGTTTCCTCATCCCTACATAAGCTTCCCTCTTCCTTTTCACAAGACATTCCACCTCTTTCGTGAACCATGGTTCCCTCACTCGGCCATTTCCTCCCTGCCTGACAGGGACATACCTATCAAGGACACCCAGTATTTGTTCCTTGAAAAAGTTCCACTTTTCATTCGTGCCTTTCCCTGACAGCTTCTGTTCCCATCTTATGCCCCCTAATTCTTGCCTAATCGCATCATAATTACCCCTCCCCCAATTGTAAACCTTGCCCTGCCGTACGGCCCTATCCCTCTCCATTGCAATAACAAAGGACACCGAATTGTGGTCACTATCTCCAAAGTGCTCTCCCACAACCAAATCTAGCACTTGGCCCGGTTCATTTCCCAGTACCAAATCCAAAGTGGCCTCACCTCTTGCCGGCCTATCCGCATATTGTGTCAGGAAACCCTCCTGCACACACTGCACAAAAACCGCCCCATCCGAACTATTCGACCTACAAAGGTTCCAATCAATATTTGGAAAGTTAAAGTCCCCCATGACAACTACCCTGTGACCCCCACACATCCATAATCTGCTTAGCAATTTCTTCCTCCACATCTCTATTACTCTTTGGGGGCCTATAGTAAACTCCTAACAACGTGACCGCTCCTTTCCTATTTCTAACTTCAGCCCATATTACCTCAGTGTGCAGATCCCCCTCGAAGTGCCTTTCCGCAGCCATTAAACTATCCTTGATTAACAATGCTACTCCTCCACCTCTTTTACCAGCTTCCCTACACTTAGTGAAACATCTATACCCCGGAACGTCCAACAACCATTCCTGTCCTTGTTCTACCCACGTCTCCGTAATGGCCACAACATCGTGGTCCCAAGTACCAATCTACGCCCCAAGTTCATCTACCTTGTTCCGGATGCTCCTTGCATTGAAGTAGACACACTTCAACCCACCTTCCTGTCTACCGGTACCCACCCTTGACCTTGATACCTTCCCCAATACCTCACCACCCTCAACACTGACTTCTGGACTACAACTCCTTTTCCCACTCCCCAGACAAATTAGTTTAAACCCCCCTGAAGCGCCGTATCAAATTTCTCTCCCAGGATATTGGTGCCCCTCTGGTTCAGGTGCACCCTGTCCTGTTTGTACAGGTCCCACCTTCCCCAGAATGTGTTCCAATTATCCACGTATCTGAAACCCTCCCTCCTACACCATCCCTGCAACCACATATTTAACTGCACTCTCTCCCTGTTCCTCAACTCGCTATCACGTGGCACCGATAACATACCAGAGATGACCACATGTTTTGTCTTGGCTCTCAGCTTCCAGCCCAGCTCCCGAAATTCCTGTTTTAAATCCCCGTCCCTTCTCTTACCAATGTCATTGGTACCAATGTGTACCACGACTTGTGACTGTTTTCCCCTCCCCCTTAAGAATCCGGAAAACACGGTCCGAGACGTCACGGACCCTGGCAACATACCATCCTCAAGTCTCTTTTGCTGCCACAGAACCTCCTATCTATCCCTCTAACTAACGAGTCCCCAATAACTATTGCCCTCCCGCTCTCCCTCTTACCCTCCCGAGCCACAGAAACGGACACAGTGCTGGAGATCCTCTCACTGCGGCTCACCACTGGTATGTCGTCCCCCTCAACCATATCCAAAGCGGAATACTTGTTGCTAAGGTTGGCTCTCAAATGTATTTTAAAAATTTATTTGTAGGACACGAGTGTCGCTGGCTGTCCAACATTAATTGCCCATCCTTAGTTGCCCTTGTTCAGAAGGCAGTTAAGAGTCAACCAAATTGCTGTGGCTCTGGAGTCACATGTAGGCCAGACGAGGTAAGGACAGCAGATTTCATCCTCTCAAGGACATTAGTCAACCAGATGGGTTTTGCTGACAATTGACAATGGTTTCATGGTCATCAGTGGATTCTTTATTCCAGATTTTTTGAAAATTCAAATTGCACCTTCTGCTGTGGCGGGATTCGAATTCAGGTCTCCAGAACATTAGCTGTGTTTCTGGACTAATAGTCCAGTGATAATACCACTAGGCCATCACCTCTTTTATTGCTCTAATTGTCCCGAATATGAACTTTTCTTTCAGGTTGCCCATGCCAAATTGCTTCGTCCAATCTATATGAAGATAAAAATCGCTCACGAATATTGCAGTACCTTTCTTGCAAATGCCCAATAGTTCTTGTATACTACAGTGTAGCTACTATTAGGAAGCTATAAAAATGCTGTCAGAAGTGACTTATTTCCTTTGCTGTTTATTACCTTCACCCAAGTGATTCTTCGTCTTGCTCTTCTGAACCATGATCATTTCTGACTAGTACTAATCTCATCCTTAATTAACAGAACTACCAGACGGCCTTTTCCTTTCTGCCTGTCCTTCTGAAGTGTCAAATACTCTTGAATATTTAGTTGCCAGCCTTGGTCACCTTGCAACCATGTCTCTGTAATGGCGATCAGATCTATTTGTGATATAGATTCCTGTGTTTTGTTATGAATGCTACCTGCATTCAGATACAGAGCCTTTAATTCTTTCTTTGTACCATTATTTCAGGATATATTCCAGGGAATATAGTCCTCGTGTTATCCATGCCTCTCCCCTTCAGACAATCTCTTCGAACTCATAACATATGTTACAGCATAGAAGGAAGCCTTATGGCCCATTTTGTATGCACTGATTCTCCAAATGAGCAGCTCCCTTTGTGCCATTTACCTGCCATAATAGTCCAGTGAGTCATCGTTCTAACCCTCCTTGGGTAAGGAAATTAAATTGTACATCATACTCAAGTATGTGATTCACCAAGACACTATATAGTTTCAGAAAAACTCCTTCACTCTTACCCTCTATTATAGAAGGCAATTAGAGAAAATATACTATTTACCAATGAACCACATATTAACTTCCCAGTTGATGTCCCATAGTACTTTAACATTTCCTGCTTCACCATTTAAGTATTCTGCTTTTTCTATTTTTCTCACCAAAGTGGATAATTTCTTCACACATTCCATCTGAAAAATTCTTGACCAATTATTCAACCTGCCTCTTTGCGTCTTCCACCTTGGTGTGAGTTATAGTTCAATTGATAGCACTTTCCCCCTCAGTCAGAGGGTTGTGGGTTCAAGTTCCACCCCTGGACTTGAAAACAAAACAATCTTGGCTGATGCTCCAGTGCAAAACTAAGTGTTTTCCAGCTTTAATTTGAACACCTTCCAAGCATTCCAGTTTAAGACAAACAAGGACAGTAATTCAATTATTTCTTTATTTAACACTTCTAGTACCAACTCAAACATAAACAGTTGCAACTCATTAACTCTTTACTGAACTTTAATTCTAACTGAACATCAACTTTAACGATTTAACTGAAAATAGATATTACCGAGTTCAGGAAAACCTTGGCCAAGAAATATCCTCAGTGTAGAATCTATCATCTTCTCTCTGAAGTATTCTTCAGGGTACAAGCTTTGTTGCGATGGTTGTTCTCTTTGAGTTATCACTACTAAACAAAGAACTCGCATGTCCTTTTATCCACAATTCTCCACTCGCTTCCAGAAGATTCTCTGTCATTCAGCCAATTGTGTAATTAGGAACTGATCACATGGCTCGAACATCCAGTGAAATTACTTGTGAAGGACGCAATGGTGCTTAGTTCCAACTGCATACTCCATACATGATGTGGAGATGCCGGCGTTGGACTGGGGTGAACACAGTAAGAAGTCTCACAACACCAGGTTAAAGTCCAACAGGTTTATTTGGTAGCAAATACCATAAGCTTTCTTATGGTATTTGCTACCAAATAAACCTGTTGGACTTTAACCTGGTGTTGTGAGACTTCTTAATGTACTCCATACATAGCAGCCATAAATCAGAGACACAATGTCTGGGTTAATGTAAACAACTTCCCTGATCTGACCAACACAGGAAGCTTTAGATCACAGCTCACAGACCAGAGCCTCTTCACGACCTGCATCTTGTTTTAATCTATAAGTTGACCAAAATTCCCAGCATGCTTCACTCTCAGCCAGAATAGCCATTTTTGCCATTATTGTTGTGTAGCTGTTCTTTCTTCGTCCATATAAGGGAGTGCTGCACTGAGGTGTGCCCTCTTTTCTCGATTAATAATTTAATCGTCTCTACTCTTCACGTGGATGTGAAAAAAAAATCTCATGGTATTATTTTGAAGACGACTGATTAGCCTACATCAGTAGTAGAGGAAATGCTAGCGTCTGGATGCCATAACAGGACACTTAAGAAATATCAACATGGTCTCATGAAAGGGAAATCCACATTTGACAAACCTGGATTTTTTGAGGATGTAACTAGCAAAATGGATAAGGGTAAACCGTCTGATGGTTGTATACATAAGTCTTTATTTTTTTGCCTAACTTTGTGTCATCAAGCTTGGATATATTAGTCCCTCATCTTAAATTATTGATGTAGATTGTAAATATGAGGCTTAAGTACTGATCCTCATAGTCCTCGTTGCAGCCTGCTGATTCAAATTGACTATTTGTCCCTGGTCTCTTAACCAATCCTTAATCCACACCATTATCCACAATTCAATGAATCCTTACTGTTGTGCTAACCTCTTGTGTGGCAGTTTACCTAATTCTTTTCAAAATTTTAACCCACATGTACTAGTTTCACCTACCTTGCCAGTTAGAATCTCAAAAACTTTGGTTTGTCAAACATCATCTCCCTTTCATAAATCTATGTTGATTATGTCTCATCAAATTCTAATTCTCTCCAGGTGCTTTGATATCTGTGTAATAGAGGCTAGCATTTTCCTGACTGCTGATTGCCTGTCGTCCCTGTTTTCTCTCTCCCTCCTTTCTTCACGAGTGAGGTCATGTCATGGGGTGGGGGGTGGGAGTGCTATTCTAAATCATAGAGCATGGAAGATCAAAAATAGTGCATCCACTTAGCTCTGTAGCTGTTCCCCCACTCTTTTTTTTTCTGTTTTGGCTACCTCTTAAAAGCCAAGCACCCAGGAATATTTGCTTCCCAACCCTGTCACTGCAATCACAAACCTGTTGATTTTTTTTTAACCTCTGCTTCATGCATTTAGGTATGCCTTCAGCTTGATCTGGCTTATGTTTTCCTTGTGTGTTGATTTCAATCAAAAGAATGGATTGCATATTTGGATTTGTGCATTTTTCTTACTGCCGTAATCTCAGTTGACGTTGGCTGGGGTGGGGTGCAGGTTGCTAAGAGCTTATTCCGTTACTTCTACATCCCACTGTCACAACTGTGTCCATTTTTAGGTGAGCACAGTAAGAAGTCTCACAACACTATCATTTATAGGTGAGTCAGTGTTGATCAGCTGTCTTTAACAATGCTAAATATAATTGCTATACAATGTAATTGTGGAGACATTGACAGATTCCTCTTTGCCTTATAAATCCAAACAAAAGGCAATAAAGTAATGTATTTTCGCATTATAAATCCCACATTTACAAAGTGTTGTGTGGCACAGCAGATGGTAAGCACCAGGCTTCCCAAAGGGAAACCTGATTTAGCTGCCATGACTATTTGCAATTTGTATATTACAAGGAGTGATCTGAAGTCAAGTAACTCTCAGAACAATTGTGATGATTTCATATATTAAAATTAAACAGTTATTAAAATAAAGAAAATAATACTTCAAACACAATAACATCTTTATACAGTTAAGAGTGCTTCTACCAATATTTCTTAAGATTTTGGCTTGAATTAACTGAATTAAACCTTTTAACAGCCCTCATAGATTTTTAAATTCATAGCAAATTCCAGTAATGTTATATAATGCCCTGCTGCTCTTGGGGAAATCTTACACAGGCTTCTCCTCTCCGAAGATGGCAACAAACTGTCCATAGAATCCCTACAGTGCAGAAGGAAGTCATTCGACCCATTGAATCTGCACTGACTCTCTGACACAGCGTCCCACCCCAGACCCTATTTCTGGAACCACACATATTTACTCTGTTAATCCCCCTAATTTACACACCTTTGGACAGTAAGGGATAATTTAGCACAGCTAATTCACCTAACCTGCATATGTTTGAACTGTGGGAAGAAACTGGAGCAGTTGAAGAAAACCCTCGTGGATATGGAGAGAAAATGCAAACTCCACGCAGGCAGTCACCCAAGGCTGGAATCGAACCTGGGTCCCTGGCGCTGTGAGGCAGCAATGTTAACAACTGTGCCGCCACGACTGGTTTCAACATGTGCTGTCTTGTTTGAGATCTCCCAGCCACAGACACAAGAGCTTCAGTCTCACTTTAAAAATGTTTTATTCGCTTTGATTTTCCACTACTTTCAGCAATCCTTCAGAAGTTCCTTGTCGCAGAATGATCAACCTTTTTTATTACTTCATGGCTAATATATTTATGAAGTAAAATTACTATTTTGCCTCACTGACAATTCCCGAATTATATATGTTCCATTTGAAATATGATAGTTAGCTCCATGTCACTTTCTTTAACTTCCTAACACACATTTCTATTTATGCTGCTTTTCTGGCAGCCCATCTTAGATTTGCTGATATCCACTTCAAACAACTTGCCTTCACACCTCCTTTATTTATGTTTTTACCATTGTATTCTGCTGTCTCCAATTCAATTAAACCAGTCACGCCCATACAAGCTTGTTTCTAGTATATGCCTAATATTGCAAAATATTAATATAAAACAATTGGCTTTCCATTTTGTAATAACATACAAGACGTTCCTCTTCCATTACATTGAGTAACTTTTTGGGCCAGGCATTTCTTGTCGTAAAACAGTATGATAATTGGTGACTTGTGTCAACCTATCTTGTCTTGTGTGTAGGGCTGGGGTGTGTGTGTGTAGGGCTGGGGTGTGTGTGTGTAGGGCTGGGGGGGGGGGGGTGTGTGTGTGGGTGTGTGTGTAGGGCTGGGGGTGTGTGTGTGTGTAGGGCTGGGGGTGTGTGTGTGTGTAGGGCTGGGAGTGTGTGTGTGTGTGTAGGGCTGGGGGTGTGTGTGTGTGTGTAGGGCTGGGGGTGTGTGTGTAGGGCTGGGGGGTGTGTGCGTGTAGGGCTGTGGGGTGTGTGCGTGCAGGGCTGTGGGGTGTGTGCGTGTAGGGCTGTGGGGTGTGTGCGTGAGGGGTTGTGGGGTGTGTGCGTGTAGGGCTGTGGGGTGTGTGCGTGTAGGGCTGTGGGGTGTGTGCGTGTAGGGCTGTGGGGTGTGTGCGTGTAGGGCTGTGGGGTGTGTGCGTGTAGGGCTGTGGGGTGTGTGCGTGTAGGGCTGTGGGGTGTGTGCGTGTAGGGCTGTGGGGTGTGTGCGTGTAGGGCTGTGGGGTGTGTGCGTGTAGGGCTGTGGGGTGTGTGCGTGTAGGGCTGTGGGGTGTGTGCGTGTAGGGCTGTGGGGTGTGTGCGTGTAGGGCTGTGGGGTGTGTGCGTGTAGGGCTGGGGGCTGTGTGTGTGCGTGTAGGGCTGGGGGCTGTGTGTGTGCGTGTAGGGCTGGGGGCTGTGTGTGTGCGTGTAGGGCTGGGGGCTGTGTGTGTGCGTGTAGGGCTGGGGGCTGTGTGTGTGCGTGTAGGGCTGGGGGCTGTGTGTGCGCGTGTAGGGCTGGGGGCTGTGTGCGCGCGTGTAGGGCTGGGGGCAGTGTGCGCGCGTGTAGGGCTGGGGGCAGTGTGCGCGCGTGTAGGGCTGGGGGCAGTGTGCGTGCGTGTAGGGCTGGGGGCAGTGTGCGTGCGTGTAGGGCTGGGGGCAGTGTGCGTGCGTGTAGGGCTGGGGGCAGTGTGCGTGCGTGTAGGGCTGGGGGCAGTGTGCGTGCGTGTAGGGCTGGGGGCAGTGTGCGTGCGTGTAGGGCTGGCGGCAGTGTGCGTGCGTGTAGGGCTGGCGGCAGTGTGCGTGCGTGCGTGTAGGGCTGGGGGCAGTGTGCGTGCGTGTAGGGCTGGGGGCAGTGTGCGTGCGTGTCGGGCTGGGGGCAGTGTGCGTGCGTGTAGGGCTGGGGGCAGTGTGCGTGCGTGTAGGGCTGGGGGCAGTGTGCGTGCGTGTAGGGCTGGGGGCAGTGTGCGTGCGTGCGTGTAGGGCTGGGGGCAGTGTGCGTGCGTGTAGGGCTGGGGGCAGTGTGCGTGCGTGTAGGGCTGGGGGCAGTGTGCGTGCGTGCGTGTAGGGCTGGCGGCAGTGTGCGTGCGTGCGTGCAGGGCTGGGGGCAGTGTGCGTGCGTGCGTGCAGGGCTGGGGGCAGTGTGCGTGCGTGCGTGCAGGGCTGGGGGCAGTGGGCGTGCGTGCGTGCAGGGCTGGGGGCAGTGTGCGTGCGTGCGTGCAGGGCTGGGGGCAGTGTGCGTGCGTGCGTGCAGGGCTGGGGGCAGTGTGCGTGCGTGCGTGCAGGGCTGGGGGCAGTGTGCGTGCGTGCGTGCAGGGCTGGGGGCAGTGTGCGTGCGTGCGTGCAGGGCTGGGGGCAGTGTGCGTGCGTGCGTGCAGGGCTGGGGGCAGTGTGCGTGCGTGCGTGCAGGGCTGGGGGCAGTGTGCGTGCGTGCAGGGCTGGGGGCAGTGTGCGTGCGTGCGTGCAGGGCTGGGGGCAGTGTGCGTGCGTGCGTGCAGGGCTGGGGGCAGTGTGCGTGCGTGCGTGCAGGGCTGGGGGCAGTGTGCGTGCGTGCGTGCAGGGCTGGGGGCAGTGTGCGTGCAGGGCTGGGGGCAGTGTGCGTGCGTGCGTGCAGGGCTGGGGGCAGTGTGCGTGCGTGCGTGCAGGGCTGGGGGCAGTGTGCGTGCGTGCGTGCAGGGCTGGGGGCAGTGTGCGTGCGTGCGTGCAGGGCTGGGGGCAGTGTGCGTGCGTGCGTGCAGGGCTGGGGGCAGTGTGCGTGCGTGCGTGCAGGGCTGGGGGCAGTGTGCGTGCGTGCGTGCAGGGCTGGGGGCAGTGTGCGTGCGTGCAGGGCTGGGGGCAGTGTGCGTGCGTGCGTGCAGGGCTGGGGGCAGTGTGCGTGCGTGCAGGGCTGGGGGCAGTGTGCGTGCGTGCGTGCAGGGCTGGGGGCAGTGTGCGTGCGTGCGTGCAGGGCTGGGGGCAGTGTGCGTGCGTGCAGGGCTGGGGGCAGTGTGCGTGCGTGCGTGCAGGGCTGGGGGCAGTGTGCGTGCGTGCGTGCAGGGCTGGGGGCAGTGTGCGTGCGTGCGTGCAGGGCTGGGGGCAGTGTGCGTGCGTGCGTGCAGGGCTGGGGGCAGTGTGCGTGCGTGCGTGCAGGGCTGGGGGCAGTGTGCGTGCGTGCGTGCGTGCAGGGCTGGGGGCAGTGTGCGTGCGTGCGTGCAGGGCTGGGGGCAGTGTGCGTGCGTGCGTGCGTGCAGGGCTGGGGGCAGTGTGCGTGCGTGCGTGCAGGGCTGGGGGCAGTGTGCGTGCGTGCAGGGCTGGGGGCAGTGTGCGTGCGTGCAGGGCTGGGGGCAGTGTGCGTGCGTGCGTGCGTGCAGGGCTGGGGGCAGTGTGCGTGCGTGCAGGGCTGGGGGCAGTGTGCGTGCGTGCAGGGCTGGGGGCAGTGTGCGTGCGTGCAGGGCTGGGGGCAGTGTGCGTGCGTGCAGGGCTGGGGGCAGTGTGCGTGCGTGCAGGGCTGGGGGCAGTGTGCGTGCGTGCGTGCAGGGCTGGGGGCAGTGTGCGTGCGTGCGTGCAGGGCTGGGGGCAGTGTGCGTGCAGGGCTGGGGGCAGTGTGCGTGCGTGCAGGGCTGGGGGCAGTGTGCGTGCGTGCAGGGCTGGGGGCAGTGTGCGTGCAGGGCTGGGGGCAGTGTGCGTGCGTGCGTGCAGGGCTGGGGGCAGTGTGCGTGCGTGCGTGCAGGGCTGGGGGCAGTGTGCGTGCGTGCGTGCAGGGCTGGGGGCAGTGTGCGTGCGTGCGTGCAGGGCTGGGGGCAGTGTGCGTGCGTGCGTGCAGGGCTGGGGGCAGTGTGCGTGCGTGCGTGCAGGGCTGGGGGCAGTGTGCGTGCGTGCAGGGCTGGGGGCAGTGGGCGTGCGTGCGTGCAGGGCTGGGGGCAGTGTGCGTGCGTGCGTGCAGGGCTGGGGGCAGTGTGCGTGCGTGCGTGCAGGGCTGGGGGCAGTGTGCGTGCGTGCGTGCAGGGCTGGGGGCAGTGTGCGTGCGTGCGTGCAGGGCTGGGGGCAGTGTGCGTGCGTGCGTGCAGGGCTGGGGGCAGTGTGCGTGCGTGCGTGCAGGGCTGGGGGCAGTGCGTGCGTGCGTGCAGGGCTGGGGGCAGTGTGCGTGCGTGCGTGCAGGGCTGGGGGCAGTGTGCGTGCGTGCGTGCAGGGCTGGGGGCAGTGTGCGTGCAGGGCTGGGGCGTGTGCGTGCGCGCGTAGGGCTGGGGCGTGTGCGTGCGCGCGTAGGGCTGGGGCGTGTGCGTGCGCGCGTAGGGCTGGGGCGTGTGTGCGCGCGCGTAGGGCTGGGGCGTGTGTGCGCGCGCGTAGGGCTGGGGCGTGTGTGCGCGCGCGTAGGGCTGGGGCGTGTGTGCGCGCGCGTAGGGCTGGGGCGTGTGTGCGCGCGCGTAGGGCTGGGGCGTGTGTGCGCGCGCGTAGGGCTGGGGCGTGTGTGCGCGCGCGTAGGGCTGGGGCGTGTGTGCGCGCGCGTAGGGCTGGGGCGTGTGTGCGCGCGCGTAGGGCTGGGGCGTGTGTGCGCGCGCGTAGGGCTGGGGCGTGTGTGCGCGCGCGTAGGGCTGGGGCGTGTGTGCGCGCGCGTAGGGCTGGGGCGTGTGTGCGCGCGCGTAGGGCTGGGGCGTGTGTGCGCGCGCGTAGGGCTGGGGCGTGTGTGCGCGCGCGTAGGGCTGGGGCGTGTGTGCGCGCGCGTAGGGCTGGGGCGTGTGTGCGCGCGCGTAGGGCTGGGGCGTGTGTGCGCGCGCGTAGGGCTGGGGCGTGTGTGCGCGCGCGTAGGGCTGGGGCGTGTGTGCGCGCGCGTAGGGCTGGGGCGTGTGTGCGCGCGCGTAGGGCTGGGGCGTGTGTGCGCGCGCGTAGGGCTGGGGCGTGTGTGCGCGCGCGTAGGGCTGGGGCGTGTGTGCGCGCGCGTAGGGCTGGGGCGTGTGTGCGCGCGCGTAGGGCTGGGGCGTGTGTGCGCGCGCGTAGGGCTGGGGCGTGTGTGCGCGCGCGTAGGGCTGGGGCGTGTGTGCGCGCGCGTAGGGCTGGGGCGTGTGTGCGCGCGCGTAGGGCTGGGGCGTGTGTGCGCGCGCGTAGGGCTGGGGCGTGTGTGCGCGCGCGTAGGGCTGGGGCGTGTGTGCGCGCGCGTAGGGCTGGGGCGTGTGTGCGCGCGCGTAGGGCTGGGGCGTGTGTGCGCGCGCGTAGGGCTGGGGCGTGTGTGCGCGCGCGTAGGGCTGGGGCGTGTGCGCGCGCGCGTAGGGCTGGGGCGTGTGCGCGCGCGCGTAGGGCTGGGGCGTGTGCGCGCGCGCGTAGGGCTGGGGCGTGTGCGCGCGCGCGTAGGGCTGGGGCGTGTGCGCGCGCGCGTAGGGCTGGGGCGTGTGCGCGCGCGCGTAGGGCTGGGGCGTGTGCGCGCGCGCGTAGGGCTGGGGCGTGTGCGCGCGCGCGTAGGGCTGGGGCGTGTGCGCGCGCGCGTAGGGCTGGGGCGTGTGTGCGCGCGCGCGTAGGGCTGGGGCGTGTGTGCGCGCGCGCGTAGGGCTGGGGCGTGTGTGCGCGCGCGCGTAGGGCTGGGGCGTGTGTGCGCGCGCGCGTAGGGCTGGGGCGTGTGTGCGCGCGCGTAGGGCTGGGGCGTGTGTGCGCGCGCGTAGGGCTGGGGCGTGTGTGCGCGCGCGTAGGGCTGGGGCGTGTGTGCGCGCGCGTAGGGCTGGGGCGTGTGTGCGCGCGCGTAGGGCTGGGGCGTGTGTGCGCGCGCGTAGGGCTGGGGCGTGTGTGCGCGCGCGTAGGGCTGGGGCGTGTGTGCGCGCGCGTAGGGCTGGGGCGTGTGTGCGCGCGCGTAGGGCTGGGGCGTGTGTGCGCGCGCGTAGGGCTGGGGCGTGTGTGCGCGCGCGTAGGGCTGGGGCGTGTGTGCGCGTAGGGCTGGGGCGTGCGCGCGCGTAGGGCTGGGGCGTGCGCGCGCGTAGGGCTGGGGCGTGCGCGCGCGTAGGGCTGGGGTGCGCGCGCGTAGGGCTGGGGTGCGCGCGCGTAGGGCTGGGGTGTGCGCGCGTGTGTGTGTGTGTGTGTGTAGGGCTGGGGGGTGTGTGTGTAGGGCTGGGGGGTGTGTGTGTAGGGCTGGGGGGTGTGTGTGTGTGTGTGTGTGTAGGGCTGGGGTGTGTGTGTCTGTGTGTGTGTAGGGCTGGGGTGTGTGCGTGTGTGTAGGGCTGGGGTGTGTGCGTGTGTGTAGGGCTGGGGTGTGTGCGTGTGTGTAGGGCTGGGGTGTGTGCGTGTGTGTAGGGCTGGGGTGTGTGCGTGTGTGTAGGGCTGGGGTGTGTGCGTGTGTGTAGGGCTGGGGTGTGTGCGTGTGTGTAGGGCTGGGGTGTGTGCGTGTGTGTAGGGCTGGGGTGTGTGCGTGTGTGTGTGTAGGGCTGGGGTGTGTGCGTGTGTGTGTGTAGGGCTGGGGTGTGTGCGTGTGTGTGTGTAGGGCTGGGGTGTGTGCGTGTGTGTGTGTAGGGCTGGGGTGTGTGCGTGTGTGTAGGGCTGGGGTGTGTGCGTGTGTGTAGGGCTGGGGTGTGTGCGTGTGTGTAGGGCTGGGGTGTGTGCGTGTGTGTAGGGCTGGGGTGTGTGGGTGTGTGTAGGGCTGGGGTGTGTGCGTGTGTGTAGGGCTGGGGTGTGTGCGTGTGTGTAGGGCTGGGGTGTGTGCGTGTGTGTAGGGCTGGGGTGTGTGCGTGTGTGTAGGGCTGGGGTGTGTGCGTGTGTGTAGGGCTGGGGTGTGTGCGTGTGTGTAGGGCGGGGGTGTGTGTGTAGGGCTGGGGTGTGTGCGTGTGTGTAGGGCTGGGTTGTGTGCGTGTGTGTAGGGCTGGGGTGTGTGCGTGTGTGTAGGGCTGGGGTGTGTGTGTGTGTAGGGCTGGGGTGTGTGTGTGTGTGTGTAGGGCTGGGGTGTGTGTGTGTGTGTGTGTGTAGGGCTGGGGTGTGTGTGTGTGTAGGGCTGGGGTGTGTGTGTGTGTAGGGCTGGGGTGTGTGTGTGTGTAGGGCTGGGGTGTGTGTGTGTGTAGGGCTGGGGTGTGTGTGTGTGTGTGTGTAGGGCTGGGGTGTGTGTGTGTGTAGGGCTGGGGTGTGTGTGTGTAGGGCTGGGGTGTGTGTGTGTGTGTAGGGCTGGGGTGTGTGTGTGTGTGTAGGGTTGGGGTGTGTGTGTGTGTGTGTAGGGCTGGGGTGTGTGTGTGTGTGTAGGGCTGGGGTGTGTGTGTGTGTGTAGGGCTGGGGTGTGTGTGTGTGTGTAGGGCTGGGGTGTGTGTGTGTGTGTAGGGCTGGGGGGTGTGTGTGTGTAGGGCTGGAGTGTGTGTGTGTGTAGGGCTGGGGTGTGTGTGTGTGTAGGGCTGGGGGGTGTGTGTGTGTGTGTAGGGCTGGGGTGTGTGTGTGTGTGTAGGGCTGGGGTGTGTGTGTGTGTGTGTAGGGCTGGGGTGTGTGTGTGTGTGTAGGGCTGGGGTGTGTGTGTGTGTGTAGGGCTGGGGGGTGTGTGTGTGTGTGTAGGGCTGGGGTGTGTGTGTGTAGGGCTGGAGTGTGTGTGTGTGTAGGGCTGGGGTGTGTGTGTGTGTAGGGCTGGGGGGTGTGTGTGTGTGTGTAGGGCTGGGGTGTGTGTGTGTGTGTGTAGGGCTGGGGTGTGTGTGTGTAGGGCTGGAGTGTGTGTGTGTGTGTGTAGGGCTGGGGTGTGTGTGTGTGTAGGGCTGGGGAGTGTGTGTGTAGGGCTGTGTGCGTGTGTGTAGGGCTGGAATGTGTGTGTGTGTAGGGCTGGGGTGTGTGTGTGTGTAGGGCTGGGGTGTGTGTGTGTGTAGGGCTGGGGTGTGTGTGTGTGTAGGGCTGGGGTGTGTGTGTGTGTAGGGCTGGGGTGTGTGTGTGTGTAGGGCTGGGGTGTGTGTGTGTGTAGGGCTGGGGTGTGTGTGTGTGTAGGGCTGGGGTGTGTGTGTGTGTAGGGCTGGGGTGTGTGTGTGTGTAGGGCTGGGGTGTGTGTGTGTGTAGGGCTGGGGTGTGTGTGTGTGTAGGGCTGGGGTGTGTGTGTAGGGCTGGGGTGTTTGTGTGTAGCGCTAGGGTGTGTGTGTGTGTGTAGGGCTGGGGTGTGTGTGTAGGTCTGGGGTGTGTGTGTGTAGGTCTGGGGTGTGTGTGTGTAGGTCTGGGGTGTGTGTGTGTGTAGGTCTGGGGTGTGTGTGTGTGTAGGTCTGGGGTGTGTGTGTGTGTAGGTCTGGGGTGTGTGTGTGTGTGTAGGTCTGGGGTGTGTGTGTGTGTAGGGCTGGGGTGTGTGTGTGTGTAGGGCTGGGGTGTGTGTGTGTGTAGGGCTGGGGTGTGTGTGTGTGTAGGGCTGGGGTGTGTGTGTGTGTGTAGGGCTGGGGTGTGTGTGTGTGTGTAGGGCTGGGGTGTGTGTGTGTGTGTAGGGCTGGGGTGTGTGTGTGTAGGGCTGGGGTGTGTGTGTGTGTGTAGGGCTGGGGTGTGTGTGTGTGTGTAGGGCTGGGGTGTGTGTGTGTGTGTGTGTAGGGCTGGGGGTGTGTGTGTGTGTGTGTGTAGGGCTGGGGTGTGTGTGTGTGTGTGTGTGTGTAGGGCTGGGGTGTGTGTGTGTGTGTGTAGGGCTACACGCACACACCCCAGCCCTACACACACACACACACACCCCAGCTCTTATTTCATGTTGTGTGTACATGAATGGATTCATTCACCAGAATGAATCAGCTTACACCTCTCTGCATTGAACTTCGTTTTACCTATTTCCCCACTCCACGCACATGTTTTTTGAAGTTCTGCACAGTCCTCTTCAGCGTTTATCATACTTCCAAGTTTTATAGCACCCGCAAACTTTGGAACCGTGGTTTTCCATCCATGCCACCTTTGATGATACAGCTGTACAGTATGCTTTGTATAATTCTGTGCATTAAGACGCACACGGTTCTTGACAACTAAACCATCTTACCAGAACTGAAGAACACAGGAAAATTCTGCAATACCTATCCTCTTTAGAGGTTTTTGAAATTAGAGTTGTCTGCCATTTAAAATTCAGTACAATTGACTGATTCCAGATCAATCAATCTCGCCTAACCTGAGAATTGCGTTCAGGCTTCTATGTAAAAGCATGTTAAGTGTCTTTTAACTCTCTGTTTCAAAAGTATTACATGAAAGACCGAAGTTCATAGTTTTTATTGTCCATCCAAATTTTAATTGAGACTTAACATAATGTCTGATTTATTGTTTTAACTTTTAATTTATAGGTCGGCTGTGCCAAGACGGAGGCCAGTGAGATAATTGAGGTTCATGCTCATGATTTGCGCCCAAAGACGAGGAGTGGATCAATGAAATGTGAAAATGGTATGAATAAACTATTCTTCTTCAGTTCTCTATCCAAAGGCAGGTCCTTGGTGACTTGGCTGAGTGCTGAGATTCTTTTTTAACAGTGGGGAGGCAAGCCCCTGAGTCTACGCTTGCCAGAACAAGGATTGAACCCCGAGCTGTTGATAATTAATCTGATCAACATGTTAGCTTTCTAGCCAATTGAGCTAATCAGTCCCCAATGTAATTTACCTATGATGTACTGTTCTGTTGGACACATTTCAACAGTGTTGTTCAAATAAGAAAGAAATATCCCTCTTTAATAACAACTGCAGTTCAAATTAATTTTACATTGTTATGTACAATATCGTGCATCTTTTATTGTACCCCAACTTGCTCAGAATTTCATGTTTTATTTTCAAGGTTAGAAGCACTGGAAAAAAAGTTGTAAGGGCAAGCCTGGCAATTGTAGAACAGTCAGTTTAATTTTGGTGGTGGGGAATGCTGTTGATGTAGGGAAGGGGCACAACTCTAAAGGGCGGAGAGACTTGGGTGTTTATGTGCATAAATCATTAAAGGTAGCAGGGGAGGTGGAGCGAACGGTTAATGAAACATATACAATATCTTCGGCTTTATTAATAGAGACAATAGGTCCAGAGTAGCAAGGAGGTTATGCTGAACATGTCTCGGGCACTGGTTAATCCTTGGCTAGTTCTAGGCACTTTAGGAAGGATGCGAGTGTATTGGAGGGAGTGAAGAAGAGGTTTACAGGAACAGTTCCAAGGATGTGAAACTCTGGTTATGAAGATGGGAGAAGTTGAGACTGTTCTGGTTGGAGAGGAGAATGCTACACGGAGATTTGATAGAGGTGCTCAAAATCATGAGGGAATTGGACAGAGTAGATGGGGAGAAACTATTCCCACTCTCAAAAATATTGAGAATGAGGGGGCACAGTGTTAGGGCCCTGGACCAGAATCCCAAATTACATCAGGAAGCCAGACGAGACCCCAACAATGTTTCAATTTTGGCAAAAATCTGAGGATAGGATGCACCACTACAGGAATAATTCTGCTGACAAATTGGGGATCTTTTATTGGAAAACTAATGTTATTTAATAGTTTAACTGTATCTCTAACAAATGAAGCAGCTTAAATATTACCCATTAAACATGAGAAGAAACCACTCTAATTTTTAATGTGTCACTGTTTCAGTTCCAAATCAGCTACATTGTTCTCACAGATTCAAAAACCACTTTAAATACAGTTGCAACCTTCAATATACTTGCTATAATGAGTCTTAACAGCCTTGAACTTTCAGAGAGATTTTGTAGAGAGAGCAGCTTGCAAAAGCCTGGCTTTAAACAAACCCAGTCAGAACTGAAAGCTGCTTTTCTCTGCTACATACCTAGCTTCTCCCATTAACCACATTATCACATGACCCTGTCAATGAACCTAATCAAAACCCCCAAGGGAAACCTTCCATTCCTTTAATTAAAAACCCCGGAGGAACTTTTCTTTTTGTGAACAAAAATCCATTTGCTCTCCCCTAAGTAAATAATATATGGCTAAATTAAGTAATTAACCCACTCTCCCAGCATCTGAGCTGTATTCCTTCCAGATATACTGACTATCTGTTGCATGCATACAGCTGAATTTTAAACATTCCCCTTCAACACAAAAAATATATTTACTTACATCTATAGCAATATATATAAAATTATAGTGTGCTATTGCTACACATATCATCACAACTATTTAAAGTGATTTGCAATAGAAGTGAATGCAATGTTAGAAAAACCTGTTTCACACACTGAGTGGTTGGGGTCTGGAATACACTACCTGGGAATGTGGGAGAAGCAGGTTCAACTGAGGCATTCAAGAGGGCATTAGATGATTATTTGAACAGAAACAGCAAGTGGTTCGGGTCTGGAATGCACTGCCTGGTAGTGTGGCAAAAGCAGGAATAGTTGGTGTTCAAGAGAACACTATGATTATTTAAATAGGAACAATGGGTGGAATTTTACCATTCGTGTTTTTGGGCGTGAAGAAGTGGTAAAGTCGGATGTGAGGCGGATTTGCACGATCTGCGCCTGTTTTCGTGCCAGTTCCCACTTTACCAAGGGGAAAGAATTGGCACGAGAGGAGTCACCCAAAATGGGTGCAACGTCAATTTAAATATTTTTGCATTCATCTCAATGCAATTAGCAAGCTGCACACCCCAATTTACCAGCACCCTAGCCTTTACCACCGCATTCGTCTGACCCGGGTCGGTCTGAAAACACCTCCTCTTTAAAAGTCGGCTTCTGGCGCTCATTTAGTGAGGGTTACTGAGGAGGTAAGTGTTGACCGTCAGTCGACTCCGTATTGCTCACAGACGGTTGTTTTGTGGTGGCCATGTTGAATTTTGGGTCAGGAGGAGTGTGTGTAGGCATTGTTGCTGATCACGGTGTCTGATGTCCGATTTTCAGCATGGACCCGGGTCTCAGCACTGACCTTGCATCTTGGGGATGCTGCTGGGTCCTCGGGAACGCAACACTGTTCCAGGTGCTGGAAACCCTTTGAAGTGGCAGTGCTGCAGCCTCAGAACTTTTCAAGCAGCACTGCCTGTGGTCACTCCTGCATGGGTTCTGGGTGTTTGTTGTTGCGGGGGGGGGGGGGGGGGGGCGATTGGGGGCTTGAGGGAGATGGGGGCCTTATGGGAGGCTGTGTTGCTGGGGGGAGGGGATGGGGGTCAGTGTTGCTGGGGGGCTAGTGGGAGGGATGGGGGGCTGTGTTGCTGGGGGGCTTGTTGGGGCAGATGAGGGGGCTGTGTTGCTGGAGGGGCCTGTGGGGTGGGATGGGGGTGCTGTGTTGCTGGTGGGCAGTGGGGGAGGGATTAGGGGGGCTGTGTTGCTGGGGGGCCTGTTTGGGGAGGGGGGGGGAAGGGGGAGTGGTGGCTATGGGCAGTGTGCGTTGCTGGGATAGGGCCAAGCAGAATTCCTTAATCTCTCCATCTGTCTCTCCCCTTCTCCAAATCCCCAGCCTCCTTCAGATTGATGAGATAGCTTTTACGATGCAACCGATGGACCTTGCTGTTCTTCTGGTTGCTGCTGGAGTGAGGAGGGACAGGAGGATAAATTGCAGACAGAGGAGGCCCAGGCCTTGCCACTCGCAGGAGTAGAGGAAGACAGCCACCAGAGGCAGGATGTGGCTGCCATTCGCCCAGAGGAGGGGCACGGCAAGGAGGGAGCGGAGACCCCGGCAGTTCCACACATGGGTGTCCTTTGAACAAATGTCTGACACTTTGTGCTGCCGATGGCTCCGGCTCCAAAAAACGAGTGCAACACCTATGCAATTTGTTGCAAGACCTAGCACCTCGGGGTGTGGGTGGCTGTGAAATTGACAGCCACTTTAAACTTTTGTGCCACTGGGTCCTTCCAGACCCGCAGTGGAGATGTATGTGGCATTTTGCAGTCAGCTGTCCACAACTATGTGAAGGAGGTCACAGATGCCCTGTATGCCCGGGCTGCCTAGTACCTTAATTTTGACGTGGACCAGGCCCAGCAGGAAGCCCGGGCTGCAGGATTCGTGGCCATCGCGGGGACGCCAAATGTCCAGGGGGTTATAGACTGCACCCATGTTGTCCTCAAGGCCCTGCTTCAGAATCCATGACCATTCATCAACAGAAAGGGCTTCCATTCCCTAAATGTGCAATTGGTGTGTGACCACAAGATGCATATCATGTACGTCTACGCCAGACACCCCAGCAGCATGCATGACAGCTTCATATTGAGGAGCTCAGATATCCCAGAGGTCTTTGAAGAGGAGCCCAGGTTGCAGGGATGGCTCGTGGGGGATATGGGTACCCTCTTCGGACGTACGGAGGCCTGAGACCGACGCGGACACCCAGTATAATGAGACACAAATTGCCACCCTTTCAACAGTGGAGAGGTGTATAGGGCTCCTCAAAATGTGGTTCAGGTGTCTGGACTGATCTGGCAGGGCTCTACAATATCGCCCTCTGATTTCTTCCCACATTGTGGTGGTGTTCCGTGCCCTTCACAACCTGGCGCAGCAGCGAGATGACTTTTGGAGGAAGAGGAGGACGTGGAGGCCGGGCATCGCTGGAGAGGAGGCCGCCCGACGGGGAGGAGGAGGACAATGCCGAGCAACACCACCAGGCACTGGAGGGCTGGCAGCAAGGATCAGGCATGCAAGGGTGGCCCTGATCACCAGGCGCTTTGCTCACTAGGGGCCTGCATTGCTGCACGTGGGTTCCATCACCTCACAAAAGTCCTACTATCTCCTGCACTATTGTAACACCACAATGGTGGGCCTGGGTATGCTGTGTTAGCGAGTTTCTTTGGCAGACAGCGGGGGTGATGACGTCTCGCTAAGCACCATTTTGATGATGCCCTGGTGCAAACTAGTCTGACTCCGACCTGAGCTCCGCATGCACGCTGGCACTTGGGTCCACATTATGTAGTAGGTAAGGGATCAGTAAACCCTCATACAGGGCCCCAAAACGGTTGGGTTGGGGTGGGGGAGGGGAGGGAATCTTTTGTGAGTTCTGGGGAGCCAATGCCTTCATTTTCTCAGTGACACTGTGTTGAAGGGACTCCCCTTTCATCAACATGAAGGATCTCTCTGTTGACCGTCACAGTAAGAGGATTCCTGTGAGAGGCACATCTGAGACAAATTAATTACAGGTGGGAGATGAAAAAACATTGCTGACAAAAGTGTCTGAATGATAAGTGCTAACATAAAAACATGTTGTGGAGATGCTGGCGTTGGACCAGAGTGGGCTCAGTAAGAAGTCCCACTGCATCAGGTTAAAGTCCAGCAGGTTTATTTGGAATCACGAGCTTTCGGTACCATTATCTTGCAATTGTGTCTTTATCGATATATGCCATGTTTGTGAAACCTACTTCTCCACTCACCTGATGAAGGAGCACTGCTCCGAAAGCTTGTGGTTCTAAATAAACCTTTTGGACTTTAACCTGGTGTGTGAGACTTCTTACTCTGAAAACATGTGAACCGGAAACGTGAAAGTGCTTAAATATTTATCTAACTAATGCTGCCCTTCACCCATGCCATCTTAGTGCAACTACAACTTAACATTACTTGGCCTACCACTACGTCTCGATGCCTCCCCAGGGCACACATCAGAGGTGGAGGGGGCCAGCCCTTGGCGAGCGTCCTCTGGAGGGCCTAGACCTTGACACCCTCTTCATCCCGCTGCCACTGAGATGCCCTGGTGTCAGGAATGGGGGAGTCAGAAGGTGTAGCCATAGCCACAGTCTCCTGGCTGGAAGGTCCCGGCATGGGCTCGAGCCCTTCCTCCTCCCTCAGGATTCCTGTGGGGCCCTGGGTCACTCCAGGGGTGGCGGTGCCTTTGCAGTGAGCTCCAGAAGTTTTGGTGTTACCTGGCCCTGTCAATCCTGGAGGACCACCTGCGTTCTAGCCATGGTGATCGAGCCCTCTGCGACGGCCACCTTCAATGGCAGCAGCAAGTGCCATCTGAGATTGGGCCATGCTCTGCAGTTCCTCAGCCATGACCCTCTGTGACTGGTCCACATTCTCAAGTGCTGCTGCTGTAGTCCACTGTGTCTCAGCGCTGTCCCGCTGGGTCTCCTTCAAGCTCTCAAGCCTCTCAGCCATGGGTCGCAGAATCTTGAGAAGCCTGTTGAGTCCCTCAGCTGTGGCCTCCTGTGACTCGACCATTGCTTGGAGCCTGCCACTCGCGGTGAGGATTTCCTGCCACTCGCGGTGAGGATTTCCTGCCCCAGGCTTTCCACCGCAGACACCACCCTTGCAGTGTTGGCCTGGGAACCACACAAGACAGGCAATAGCTGGTCCACCTGAAAGCTTTGGTACATAAGAACATAAGAAATAGGAGCAGGAGTAGGCCATCTGGCCCTTCGAGCCTGCCCCGCCATTCAACAAGATCATGGCTGATCTGAAGCGAATCAGTTCCACTTACCCGCCTGCCCCCCATAACCCCTAATTCCCTTATCGATCAGAAAACTATCTACCCGTGATTTAAACATGTTCAACGAGGAAGCCTCCACCACTTCAATGGGCAGAGAATTCCAGAGATTCACTACCCTCTGAGAGAAGAAGTTCCCCCTCAACTCTGTTCTGAACCGGCCCCCCTTATTTTGAGGCTGTGCCCTCTAGTTCTGGTTTCCCTTCTAAGTGGAAAGAATCTCTCCACCTCTAGCCTATCCAGCCCCTTCATTATCTTATAGGTCTCTATAAGATCACCCCTCATCCTTCTAAACTCCAACGAGTACAGACCCAATCTGTTTAATCTCTCCTCATAAGCTACACCCCTCATCAACCTGGTGAACCTTCTCTGCACTCCCTCCAAGGCCAATATATCCTTTCGCAAAAAAAGGGGACCAAAACTGCACACAGTACTCCAGTTGCGGCCTCACCAGTGCCTTGTACAGTTGCAGCAAGACCTCCCTGCTTTTATATTCTATCCCCCTCGCGATAAAGGCCAACATTCCATTCGCCTTCTTGATCACCTGCTGCACCTGCAGACTGAGTTTTTGCGATTCGTGCACAAGGACCCCCAGGTCCCTCTGCACAGTCGCACGATGTAATTTTTCTCCATTTAAATAATATTCCAATTTACTATTATTTCTTCCAAAGTGGATAACCTCACATTTGCTAACGTTATATTCCATCTGCCAGATCCTCGCCCACTCGCTCAGCCTATCCAAATCTCTCTGCAGACTTTCCACGTCTTCCATGCAATTCGCTTTCCCACTCACCTTCGTGTCATCAGCAAACTTGAATACCCTACATTCAGTCCCCTCCTCCAGATCATCCTCCCGACAGCCTCGCAGTTGGTTCAGTGTTGCTGTTAGCCCCTGCTGCATTCCTTGGCTCTGGTGCATCTCCAGCAGCTGAAGGAGAAGTGATCTTAGAGGCCCAGCATGTAGTCTGGGGCCAGCTGAGTCCTGACCTCCAGCAAACCCCTGCATGCCAGAGGCCTCGGACGTTCCCTCCTCCACCCGATGTACATCATCAGCTGTGTTGCGCTCACCAGAGTGACCCAGATGCCTCACACTCTCATCGGTGGGTCCAGTTAATGGTATCTGGGATGGTGAGTTGTGAGGTGGAAGCTGACGCCAAAAAGGTGCTGGCCTTGGAGGTTCCCTCTTCCTCTGAGGAATCGTCAGGTGTCAGGGGCAGGATGGGCGAGAGCAGCAGATGGCCCCAGGGTGTCTGGGTCTCTTCCTGTGACACAGGACACAAGGTTAAGAGCAAGGGAGGGAGAGGAATCTGGGATGCAAGAAACTGGCTTGACATTTCTCCATTGAACATGGAACAAAGGGAATCACACCAATCATGCTGCCCATCTGAATTAAAACCACCTACCTTTCCAGGGACCATAGCCCTCTATTTCCATCCTATTCATGTATTTGTCAAGATGGCCCTTAAAGGTCACGATCATATCTGCTTCCACTACCTGCCCTGGGCAGTGAGTTCCAGGCACCCGCCACCCTCTGCGGAAAAAAAACTTGCCTCATACATCTCCTTTAAACCTTTCCCCTCACACCTTATGTCTCCTAGTAACTGAGTCGAATTGAGTGGAGAATTGGCAGGTACTCACTCCTCGACTCCAGCCCGACCATGCTGTCACTGATGGCCCGGATGTCGTCCTCTCCCAGTGTTAGCTCCATCACGCACTCCTCAAGGGGGTGAGGACTCGGAGGTCAGGCTCACCACCCGCTGCCTTTGCCCTCTCCTGACAGTTATGGGCATTCTTGTCATGTGGGGACTGAAGGAGCCATGAAAGAAATGATAGCGCAACTCCTGCAAAGAATCAGGTGTGGCCCTCAGAGGGCAAGCGCTATGATACTCTGGGGGAAGGGAGAAGCAGGAGGAGCTTGTGGATCGGGGCTGGAAGCATGCAGGGTGCTGGGAGTGGGGGGGATCTGGGGGAAGATGCTAGATGGGGTATAACACTCACCCTTGCTGCCCGGATGAGGTAATTGACCTTTTCTCGGCAATGCTTCCCTCTTCTGTGCCAGTGTCATGGCACGAACACAGGTGGCCACTGCCTCCCAGGATGCTTTGCCATCACTTCCCCTTAGACAGCGTCCTGCTGGGGCGATGAGGATGCTCCACCTTGCCTCCACAGCATCAAGCAAACTGCTCAGGTACGCTTCTCCAAATCTGGGCGCTGCCTTCTTAGACATTTCTTCCTGCACGACTTGCCTGTCTGTCCATTCTTGGAGTTTTTATGGAGCTGTCCTTGTTGGGCACATCAGCTGCAGGCAGTTTGGGAGAGCATCCCAGCAAGTTAAATGCAATTTGCTTATTACCATTGAGGGGAAGGCACATGAGTACTTGCAGGTGGGGTGGTGGGGGATCTGTCCCTTTTTGATGACTGGGGGCAGGGAGAGAAAGGGAAGTGTCAGACAGCCATCGGAGCCGGGAGGAGATGGGGCCCATGTGCAAGTGGGGGGGGGAAACCACTGTCACTCTGCTTGCGATTGGTGCGGGAGGGGGTGGCACTGCCACTCTGCCTGTGATTGGTGAGAGGATGCGATCGGTCTGGGTGGTGGGGGGGATGGGGAGATAAGGGAGTCAGTAATGCTGTGAGGGAGGGGGGAGCATTATCCGGCCCGGAAGTGATCTGGCAGGGGAGCTGTTTTGTTAATTTTTTGCTGCACATGCGCAGTTGGAGGCTCCGTTAGGAACTGCAGGCTTTTGGGTGTGTCATGCCTTGCTCACAGGCTTCTGCAGCAAGAAACGGACTCGCACAAACTTTGCAGTCAGAGTGCCTATGGGCGGGCCTAAAAACGCACCCAAAAAACGGATCTGAAACTCTCCCACTTTCAAGCCCAGCCAGCACTTAAAAAAAGGTAAAATACCACCCAGTGTGCAGGGTTACAGGGAAAAGGCAGGAGAAAGAGCACAATGCTCATTCAGAGAGCTGATGTCGACATAATGGGCCAAATGGCCCCCTCCTGCACAGTAACAGTTTTGTGATTCTGTGGAAACTTGACTCGTCAGCAATCGGATTCAGCTTCCATTTGTTCTATCAAATTATCTTAATTTTTTGTGTTCTCATGTGATAGAATCACTCTGGTCAGCAAAGAGATTACAGGGACTGTCGTGCATTATGCACAATATGCATTGTGCAATTTACTGAACCTTTGTCGTGGCTATGTACTCGTAGAGCAGTCAGCTGGAACATCTTTTCTGTGTATTTTTTTCAACTAACTATTCATTCAGTGTTTCTTACTTTATAACTAAATTCATGTTTGAAGTTGCCATTTAAAAGCAGTCCTGACTAAAATATTTCAGCTTTTATTCACATAATGCATTGCATGTTATCCTTTGCTGTTTGGTTTGCCATTTGGCATTCACACTAATACATTAGTGGAATATTTTCTTGTCTAAATCCTTTTTATGTCGACATAATGGGCCAAATGGCCCCCTCCTGCACAGTAACAGTTTTGTGATTCTGTGGAAACTTTTTAGGCGGCACGGTAGCACAGTGGTTAGCACTGCTGCTTCACAGCTCCAGGGTCCCGGGTTCGATTCCCGGCTCGGGTCACTGTCTGTGTGGAGTTTGCACATTCTCCTCGTGTCTGCGTGGGTTTCCTCCGGGTGCTCCGGTTTCCTCCCACAGTCCAAAGATGTGCGGGTTAGGTTAATTGGCCAGGTTAAAAAAATTGCCCCTTAGAGTCCTGGGATGCGTAGGTTAGAGGGATTAGTGGGTAAAATATGTGAGGGTAGGGCCTGGGTGGGATTGTGGTCAGTGCAGACTCGATGGGCCGAATGGCCTCCTTCTGCACTGTAGGGTTTCTATTTCTATTTTAAGTTTTCTGATTAGTGACCAATTGTCTGAGCAGCAGTTTGGAATAAGGCAAATATTTCAGACTTTACTGTAAATAACACAGCAATAACTTGTTTTTATAGTAAAACACCCCATGGTGAATCCCAGGAGTGTTATGAGGTAAAATTTGACACCAAATCACACGGAGATGTTGTGTCGGAGAGATAAGTTGTGAAGATTGGTTTGAAGTGGAGTGGGGAGATGGAAAGAATTTCACAATTTAAGGCGTAAGCATGTGAAGGCATAGCTGACAATGATGGCCTGAAGGAAATTGAGCTTGTGCAAGAAGCTATAAATTAGGAGACAGAGAACTTTGAGGCAGGGGTGGTGGGATTGTCGGGCTGCAGGCGATTATGAAGGGAGAAGCGAGGCCATGGAAGAATTAGAACACCAAAATGAACATTTTAAAATTGACACGTTGCTGAACCTGGAGCCAATGTTGAGGTGCACAGGATTTAGAACCATCAAACCATAGAAAAGTTATGGCATCGAAGGAGACTATTCGGCCATCTTGTCCATGCCAGTCTGAGGACACCTAGGCACCCTCACTTAGTGCGAGGGACGTGGATGGGGTAGAGTTTGTAAGGAGCATCCAGGAGGGCTTCTTCAAACAGTCCAACTAGGGAAGGGGCTGTACTGGACCTGTATTGGGGAATGAGCCTGACCAGGTAGTGGTCGTTTCGTCGGGGAGCAGTTCGGGAACAGTGACCACAATTCAGTAAGCTTTAAGGTACTGATGGATGAAGGTAAGTGTAGTCCACAAGTTAAGGTGCTAAACTGTGGGAAGGCTAATTACAATACTATTAGGCAGGAACTGAAGAATGTCGATTGGGCGCAGATATTTGAGGGCAATGTGGGAGGCTTTCAAGTGTAAGTTGATGGGGATTCAAGACCGGCACATTCCTGTAAGGATGAAGGATAAGTATGGGAAGTTTTGGGAACCTTGGATAATGAGAGATATTGTGAGCCTAGTCAAAGAGAAAAAGGAAGCATTTGTCAAGGCCAGGAGTCTGGGAACCCACGAATCAAGTGTGGAATACAAGGAAAGTAGAAAGAAACTTAAGTAAGGAATATGGAGGGTTAAAAGGGGTCGCAAAAAATCATTGGCCAGCAGGATTAAGAAAAATCCCAAGGCTTTTTACACATATATAAAGAGCAAGAGGGTAGCCAGGGAGAGGGTTGGCCCACTCAAGGGCAGGGGAGGGAATCTATGCGTGGAGCTGGAGGAAATGGGTGAGTTATTAAATGAGTACTTTGCATCAGTATTCACCAAAGAGAAGGACTTGGTGGATGATGAGTCTGGGAAAAGGTGTTGAGATCAAAAAGGAGGCGGCATTGGAGTTCTTGGGAAACATTAAGATAGACAAGTTTCCAGGGTCGGATGGGATACACCCCAGAATACTGAGAGGCAAGGGGGGAAATTGCTGGGGCGTTGAGAGAAATCTTTGTATCATCACTGGCTTCAGGGGAGGTCCCAGAGGATTGGAAAATAGCCAATGTTGTTCCTTTGTTTAAGAAGGGTAGCAAGTTCCCCCTCATTGATCCACTGGAGCAAGCTGAGAGGGGTGCTTGAAAGCAGCAGTGCTGGTGAGAGATTAATTGAATTGTTTATTTATTTAATTAGTCAGCTAGTGTGTGTATTTTTTTGGCCTTTACTTTAACAGCAGTTTTTCAAGTTTAAAGTGAAAACTAGAAGTGGGCAGCAAAGGAGTCTGGGAAGGGTTTTTTAAGCGCGTGAAGTATAAAAGGTAGGCTGCAGTATACAGCGGGCAGCGTCGGGAGCGGGCAGTGTAGTGTGTGGGAAGTAGAGTGTGAGCTATAAGACTTTGGCTCACAGGGCTTAGGCTGAAAGGGCGAGCAGGGGTGAGTTGAATTCATTTTTGCACTTTCTACCTGGTACTGGCAAGGTATCTAGAGGGGATGGGTGTGCAGGCAGTGCAATGTTCCTCTTGCACTATGTTTGAGGTGAGGGACGACGACAGTGTCCCTACTGATTACACCTGTGGGAAGTGCACCCATCTGCAGCTCCTCCAAAACCGTGTTAGGGAACTGGAGCTGGAGTTGGATGAACTTAGGATCATCAGGGACGCAGAGATGGCCATAGACACAAGCTTTAGGAATACAGTTACTCCGAGGATTGAAAACAGATGGGTGACGGTGAGAGGGGCTGGGAGGAAGCCTTAGCAACAAGTATTCCGTTTTGGATACGGTTGAGGGGGATGACATACCAGTGGGGAGCCGCAGTGAGAGGATCTCCAGCACTGTGTCCGTCTCTGTGGCTCGGGAGGGAAAGGGGGAGAGCGGGAGGGCGATAGTTATTGGGGACTCGTTAGTTAGAGGGATAGATAGGAGGTTCTGTGGCAGCAAAAGAGACTCACGGATGGTATGTTGCCTACCGGATGCCAAGGTCCGTGATGTCTCAGACCGTGTTTTCCAGATTCTGAAGGGGGAGGGGAAACAGTCACAAGTCGTGGTGCACATTGGTACCAATGACATAGGTAAGAGAAGGGGCGGGGATTTAAAGCAGGAATTTATGGAGCTGGGCTGGAAGCTGAGAGCCAAGACGAAGCATGTGGTCATCTCTGGTACGTTGCCGGTACCACGTGATAGCGAGTTGAGGAACAGGGAGAGAGTGCAGTTAAATATGTGGTTGCAGGGATGGTGTAGGAGGGAGGGTTTCAGATACGTGGATAATTGGAACACGTTCTGGGGAAGGTGGGACCTGTACAAACAGGACGGGGTGCACCTGAACCAGAGGGGCACCAATATCCTCGGAGGGAAATTTGTTACAGCTCTTCAGGGGGGTTTAAACTAATTTGTCAGGGGAGTGGGAAAGGGAGTTGTAGTCCAGAAGTCAGTGAGGGTGGTGAGGTATTGGGGAAGGTATCAGGGTCAAGGGTGGGTACTGGTAGACAGGAAGGTGGGTTGAAGTGTGTCTACTTCAATGCAAGGAGCATCCGGAACAAGGTAGATGAACTTGGGGCGTGGATTGGTACTTGGGACTACGATGTTGTGGCCATTACGGAGACGTGGGTAGAACAAGGACAGGAATGGTTGTTGGACGTTCCGGGGTATAGATGTTTCACTAAGTGTAGGGAAGCTGGTAAAAGAGGTGGAGGAGTGGCATTGTTAATCAAGGATAGTTTAACGGCTGCGGAAAGGCACTTCGTGGGGGATCTGCACACTGAGGTAATATGGGCTGAAGTTAGAAATAGGAAAGGAGCGGTCACGTTGCTAGGAGTTTACTATAGGCCCCCAAATAGTAATAGAGATGTGGAGGAAGAAATTGCTAAGCAGATTATGGATATGTGTGGGGGTCACAGGGTAGTTGTCATGGGGGACTTTAACTTTCCAAATATTGATTGGAACCTTTGTAGGTCAAATAGTTTGGATGGGGCAGTTTTTGTGCAGTGTGTGCGGGAGGGTTTCCTGACACAATATGTGGATGGGCCGACTAGAGGTGAGGCCACATTGGATTTGGTACTGGGAAATGAACCGGGCCAAGTGTTAGATTTGGTTGTGGGAGAGCAATTTGGAGATAGTGACCACAATTCGGTGTCTTTTGTTATTGCAATGGAGAGGGATAGGGCCGTACGGCAGGGCAAGGTTTACAATTGGGGGAGGGGTAATTATGATGCGATTAGGCAAGAATTAGGGGGCATAAGTTGGGAACAGAAACTGTCAGAGAAAGGAACTAATGAAAAGTGGAACTTTTTCAAGGAACAAATACTGGATGTCCTTGATAGGTATGTTCCTGTCAGGCAGGGAGGAAATGGCCGAGTGAGGGAACCATGGTTCACGAAAGAGGTGGAATGTCTTGTGAAAAGGAAGAGGGAAGCTTATGTAGGGATGAGGAAACAAGGTTCAGATGGCTCGATTGAGGGTTACAAGTTAGCAAGGAATGAGCTGAAAAAGGGGCTTAGGAGAGCTAGGAGGGGACATGAGAAGTCCTTGGCGGGTCGGATCAAGGAAAACCCCAAGGCCTTTTACTCTTATGTGAGGAATAAAAGAATGACCAGGGTGAGGTTAGGGCCGGTCAAGGACAGTAGTGGGAACTTGTGTATGGAGTCAGTAGAGATAGGCGAGGTGATGAATGAATACTTTTCTTCAGTGTTCACCAAGGAGAGGGGCCATGTTTTTGAGGAAGAGAAGGTGTTACAGGCTAATAGGCTGGAGGAAATAGATGTTCGGAGGGAGGATGTCTTGGCAGTTTTGAATAAACTGAAGGTCGATAAGTCCCCTGGGCCTGATTAAATGTATCCTAGGATTCTGTGGGAGGCAAGGGATGAGATTGCAGAGCCTTTGGCGTTGATCTTTGGGTCCTCGCTGTCCACGGGGATGGTGCCAGAGGACTGGAGAATGGCGAATGTTGTTCCTCTGTTTAAGAAAGGGAATAGAAATGACCCTGGTAATTATAGACCGGTTAGTCTTACTTCGGTGGTTGGTAAATTGATGGAAAGGGTCCTTAGGGATGGGATTTACGACCATTTAGAAAGATGCGGATTAATCCGAGATAGTCAGCACAGATTCGTGAAGGGCAAGTCGTGCCTCACAAATTTGATTGAATTTTTTGAGGAGGTAACTAAGTGTGTTGGTGAAGGTAGGGCAGTTGATGTCATATACATGTATTTTAGTAAGGCGTTTGATAAGGTCCCCCATGGTCGGCTTATGATGAAAGTGAGGAGGTGTGGGATAGAGGGAAAGTTGGCCGATTGGATAGATAACTGGCTGTCTGACCGAAGACAGAGGGTGGTGGTGGATGGAAAATTTTCGGATTGGAGGCAGGTTGCTAGCGGTGTGCCGCAGGGATCAGTGCTTGGTCCTCTGCTCTTTGTGATTTTTATTAATGACTTAGAGGAGGGGGCTGAAGGGTGGATCAGTAAATTTCATCATAGAATCATAGAAACCCTACAGTGCAGAAGGAGGCCATTCGGCCCATCGAGTCGGCACCGACCACAATCCCACCCAGGCCCTACCCCCACATATTTTACCCGCTAATCCCTCTAACCTACGCATCTCAGGGGCAATTTTAACCTGGCCAATCAACCTAGCCCGCACATCTTTGGACTGTGGGAGGAAACCGGAGCACCCGGAGGAAACCCACGCAAACACGAGGAGAATGTGCAAACTCCACACAGACAGTGACCCGAGCCGGGATTTGCTGATGACACCAAGATTGGTGGAGTAGTGGATGAGGTGGAGGGCTGTTGTAGGCTGCAAAGAGACATAGATAGGATGCAAAGCTGGGCTGAGAAATGGCAAATGGAGTTTAACCCTGTTAAATGTGAGGTGATTCATTTTGGTAGGACAAATTTAAATGTGGATTACAGGGTCAAAGGTAGGGTTCTGAAGACTGTGGAGGAACAGAGAGATCTTGGGGTCCATATCCACAGATCTCTAAAGGTTGCCACTCAAGTGGATAGAGCTGTGAAGAAGGCCTATAGTGTGTTAGCTTTTATTAACAGGGGGTTGGAGTTTAAGAGCCGTGGGGTTATGCTGCAACTGTACAGGACCTTGGTGAGACCACATTTGGAATATTGTGTGCAGTTCTGGTCACCTCACTATAAGAAGGATGTGGAAGCGCTGGAAAGAGTGCAGAGGAGATTTACCAGGATGCTGCCTGGTTTGGAGGGTAGGTCATATGAGGAAAGGTTGAGGGAGCTAGGGCTGTTCTCTCTGGAGCGGAGGAGGCTGAGGGGAGACTTAATAGAGGTGTATAAAATGATGAAGGGGATAGATAGAGTGAACGTTCAAAGACTATTTCCTCGGGTGGATGGAGCTGTTACAAGGGGGCATAACTATAGGGTTCGTGGTGGGAGATACAGGACGGATATCAGAGGTAGGTTCTTTACGCAGAGAGTGGTTGGGGTGTGGAATGGACTGCCTGCAGTGATAGTGGAGTCAGACACTTTAGGAACATTTAAGCGGTTATTGGATAGGCACATGGAGCACACCAGGATGATAGGGAGTGGGATAGCTTGATCTTGGTTTCAGATAAAGCTCGGCACAACATCGTGGGCCGAAGGGCCTGTTCTGTGCTGTACTGTTCTATGTTCTATGTTCAAGAATAATCCAGGTAATTAGAGCCTCACTTCAGTGGTAGGGAAATTATTGGAGAGGATTCTTTGAGACAGGATTTACACCCACTTGGAAATAAGTGGGCGTACTAGCGACAGGCTAGTACTTTGTGAAGGGGCGGTCATGTCTCACGAACTTGATCGAGTTTTTTGAGGAAGTGACGAAGGTGATTGATGAGGGTAGGGCAGTGGATGTTGTCTGCATGGACTTCAGTAAGGCTTTTGACAAGGTCTCTCATGGTAGACTGGTGCAGAAGGTGAAGTCGCATGGGATCAGAGGTGAGCTGGCAGGGTGGACACAGAACTGGCTCTGTCATAGAAGCCAGAGGGTAACAGTGGAAGGGTGCGTTTCTGAATGGAGGGCTGTGACAAGTGGCATTCCTCAGAGATCAGTGCTGGGACATTTGCTGTTTGTAACATATATAAAGGATTTGGAGGAAAATGTAACAGGTTTGATTAGTAAGTTTGTGGACAACAAGAAGGTTGGTGGATTAGCGGATAGTGATGAGGACCATCAGGATACAGCAAGATATAGATTGGTTGGAGACTTGGGCGGACAGATGGCAGATAGAGTTAATCAAGACAAATGTGAGATAATGCATTTTGGAAGGTCTAATACAGATAGGAAATGTACAATAAATGGCAGAACTCTTAAGAGTATTGATAGAGGCATCTGGGAGTACAGGTACACAGGTCACTGAACGTGCCAAGGTGGAGATGGTGGTCAAGAAGGCATACGGCATGCTTGCCTTCATCGGCCGGGACATTGAGTTTAAAAATTGGCAAGTTATGTTGCAGCTTTAGAGAACTTTAGTTAGGCTGCACTTGGAATATAGTGTTCAATTCTGGTCGCCACATTACCAGAAGGATGTGGACGTTTTGGAGAGGATACAGGATGTTGCTTGGTATGGAGGTCATTAGCTATGAGGAGAGGGTGGAGAAACTTGGTTTGTTCTCACTGGAACAACGGAGGTTGAGGAGTGACCTGATAGAAGTCTACAAGATTGAGGGACATGGACAAAGTGGATAGTCAGAAGCTTTTTCCCAGGGTGGAACAGTCAATTACTTGGGGGCATAGGTTGAAGGTGCGAGGGGCAAGGTTTAAAGGAGATGTATGAGGCAAGTTTTGGGTGGTGTGTGCCTGGAACTCGCTGCCGGGGGAGGTATTGGAAGCAGATATGATAGTGACTTTCAAGGTGCACCTTGACAAATACATGAATAGGATGGGAATGAAGGGATATGGTCCCCGGAAGGGTAGGGGGTTTTAGTTCAGTCGGACAACATGGTCGGTGCAGGCTTGGAGGGCCGAAGGGTCTATTCCTCTGCTGTAATTTTCTTTGTCCTTTGTTCCTAATCTCTCCTTCCTACACCCAGCCCATAGTCCTACAGCTTACAGCACTTAAGGTGTAGATCCAAATACTTTTTAAAAGAATTTAGGGTCTCTTCCTCCACCACCAACTTGGGCAGTGAATTCCAGACAACCACCACCCATTTTGTAAAAAATGGTCTTCCTCATGTCCACTCTACACCTACTGCCACTTATCTTGAAACATAGAAACTCAAATCAGGAGTCGGCCATTTGGCCCTTCGAGCCTGCTCTGCCATTCATTTTGATCATGGCTGATCATCAAATTCAATAACCTGATCTCCCTTTCCCCCATATCCCTTGATCCCTTTAGCCCCAAGAGATATACCTAATTTGTTCTTGAAATCATATAACCTTTTGGTCTCGACTACTTTCTATGGTAGTGAATTCCCCACATTCACCACCCCCTGGTTGAAGAAATTACTCCTCCCATCAGTTCTAAAAGTCTTATCTTCAAACTATGACTCCTAGTTTTGGACTCCCCCACCATTGGGAACATTCTTTCTGAATCTACGCTGTGTAACCCTGTTAGAATTTTAAAAGTTTCTGAGATTCCCTCTCTTCTAAACTCCAGTGAATATAATCCTAACCGATTTAGTCTCTCCTCATATGACAGACCTATCATCCTAGGAATCAGCCTGGTAAATGTTTGCTGTATTCCCTCTATAGCAAGGACATCCTTCCTCAGATAAGGACACTAAAACTGCACACAATACTCCAGGTGTGGCCTTACCAACGTCCGATACAATTGCAGCAAGATATCCCTATCTGGAGAACCGATGGGTGTGGTCTTTTTAGACTTTTAGAAGGCTTTTGACAAGGTCTCACATAGCAGACTGCCATGTAAAGTTAAAGCGCATGGGATTATGGCCAGTGGCTTGAGATGGATAGAAAGCTGGTTAGCAGACAGGAAGTAAAGAGTTGGCTTTAATGGGTATTTTCTAATTACAGTAAGAAGTCTCACAACACCAGGTTAAAGTCCAACAGGTTTATTTGGTAGCACAAGCCACTAGCTTTCGGAGTGCTGCTCCTTCATCAGATGAGTGGGATTTCAGTTCACAAACAGGGCATATAAAGACACCAACTCAATTTACAAAATAATGGTTGGAATATGAGTCTTTACAGGTAATCAAATCTTAAAGGTACAGACAATGTGAGTGGAGAGAGGGTTAAGCACAGGTTAAAGAGATGTGTATTGTCTCCAGCCAGGACAGTTAGTGAGATTTTGCAAGCCCAGGCAAGTTGTGGGGTTTCCAGACAGTGTGACATGAACCCAAGATCCCGGTTGAGGCTGTCCTCATGTGTGCAGAACTTGGCTATCAGTCTCTGCTCAGCGACTCTGCGTGAAGACCTTGGAGAACGCACGGGCATTCAGCTTCTGATCTTCAGGTAAGCATTCTCCAAGGCGGCCTTCACGACACACGACAACGCTGGAGACAATACACATCTCTTTAAACTGTGCTTAACCCTCTCTCCACTCACATTGTCTGTACCTTTAAGACTTGATTACCTGTAAAGACTCGCATTCCAACCATCATTTTGTAAATTGAGTTTGTGTCTTTATATGCCCTGTTTGTGAACTGAAATCCCACTTACCTGATGAAGGAGCAGTGCTCCGAAAGCTAGTGGTTTGTGCTACCAAATAAACCTGTTGGACTTTAACCTGGTGTTGTGAGACTTCTTACTGTATTTTCCAATTGGCAGGCAGTGAAGCAGTGGATCCCTGCGAGGACTCCAATTGTTCACATTATATATTAATGGTTTGGAAGAGGGAACTAAATGTATTATCTCCAAATTTGTAGATGAAACAAAGTTGTGTGGGAGGTTGAGCTGTGAGAAGGGTGCAGAGATGCTTCACCGTGATTTGGACAGGCTGAGTGAGTGGGCATATGAATGGCAAATGCTGCGTAATGTGGATAAATGTGAGGTTATCCACTTGGTAGCAATAATAGGAAAGCAGATTATTACTTTGCACGGTGGCACACTGCTGCCTCATGGTGCCAGTGACCCAGGTTCAATACCTGGCTTGGGTCACTGTCTGTGTGGAGTTTGCGCATTCTCCCCATGTCTACATGGGTTTCCTCCAGGTGCTCTGGTTTCCTCCCACAGGCCAAAGATGTGCAAGTTCGGTGGATTGGCCATGATAAATCAATTGCCCTTTAGTATCAGGGGGCTTGGCTAGGGTAAATGCATGGGGTGATGGGGATAGGGTCTGGGTGGGATTGTGGTCAGTGCAGACTCGATAGGCCAAATGGCCTCCTTCTGCACTGTAGGATTCTATGATTTTACGTGAGAGATGGATACTCAGCGAGGCATTTGTGTCCTCGTCCACCAGTCGCTGAAAGTAAGTGTGCAGGTACAGCAGGCAGTGAAGAAGGCAAATGGTATTTTGGCCTTCATAGCGAGAAGATTTGAGTACAGGAGTAAGTATGTTTTACTGCAATTGTCCAGGGCATTGGTGAGGCCACACCTGAAGTATTGTGTGAAATTTTGGTGTCCTTATCTGAGGAAGGACGTCCTTGCTATAGAGGGAGTACAGTGAAGGTTTATCAGGCTGATTCCTGGGATGGCAGGTCTGTCATACAGGAGAGACTTAAGTCGGTTAGGATTATATTCACTCGAGTTCAGAAGAGTGAGAGGGGTTCTGATTTTTTTTTAAATTATAAAATTCTAACATGATTAGACAGGTTAGATTCGGAAAGCATGTTCCTGTTGGTGGGGGAGTCCAGAACTCGGGATCATAGTTTGAGGATAAGGGGTAAACCTTTTAGAACTGAGGTGAGGAGAAATTTCTTCACTCAGAGGGTGGTGAATGTGTGGCATTCACTATCACAAAGTAGTTGAGGCCAAAAGGTTGTGAGATTTTAAGAAGAAATTAGATATAGCTCTTGAGGCTAAAGGGATTGCAATGAATGGCGGAGTAGGCTCGAAGTGCCGAATGGCATATTTCTGCTTTTTTTAATGTTTCTATATCCCCTAATTCCAGAATTCTCCACCAAAGGATACAATGTTTAAAGTTTTGAAGTTTATTTATCAGGGTCGCAAGTAGGCTTACATCAACACTGCAATGATACTGTGAAAGTTGTCTAGTCACAACACTCCGGGAGCCTGTTCGGGTACACTGAGGGAGAATTTAGCATGGCCAATGCACTTAACCGGCACATTTTTCGGACTGTGGGAGGAAACCGGAGCACCTGGGGGAAACACACGCAGACATGGGGAGAACATGCAAACTCCACATAGACAGTGACCCAAGCTGGGAATCGAACACGGGTCCATAGCGCCGAGGCAGCAGTGCCTACCACTGTGCTGCCGTGCCACCCCAGAGCGTAACTATGTTCTCTTGTCCACTCTATCTCTTCCCCTTATTATTTTGTACACCTTTATCAAATCACCCCATAGCCGCCTTTGTTCCAAGGAAAATAATCCCAAACTATTCAATCTCATGCTACAGTTGCACTTTTCTAGCCCTGGCGACGTTCTTGCAAACCACCTCCGCACTCTCTCCAGAGCAGTTGCATACTTCCTGTAATATAGTGAGCAGAGCTGCACACACTGCTCTGGTTGTTTTATACTACCAGTGTTTTTTACAATTCCAGCATGATATTGTTTTATATTTTATACCTCTGCCAATGAAGGAGAGCATTCCATATGTCTTCTCTGCAGCTTTGCCCACTTGAGCTGTTGCCTTTAGGGACCTGTGCACTTGTATACCAAGATCTCTCACTTCATAGAATCATAGAAACCCTACAGTGCAGAAAGAGGCCATTTGGCCCATCGAGTCTGCACCGACCACAATCCCACCCAGGCCCCACCCCCATATCCCTACATATTTACCTGCTAATTCCTCTAACCTATGCATCTCAGGACTCTAAGGGGCAATTTTTAGCATGGCCAATCAAAACCCGCACATCTTGGGACTACATCTACCCTTTTTAATAAGTTCCAATTTATTATGTATTCCCTGGAACTATTTGACTTCCCTAAATGTCTGACCTCACACTTCTGTGTTAAAATCCATCTGCCACTTTACAACCTACTTCACCAACCCATCGATATCCTTGTGTAGATTATAGCTATCCTCTGTGCCATCCACTACTCAGCCAATCTTTGTGTCACCTGCAAATTCTCCAATCATGACCCCCATGTTTACGTCCAAATTGTTAATCTATAACACAAACAGCAAGGGTCCCAAAACCGAGCTCTGTGGAACACCACTTAAAACAACTTTCCATTCGCAAGGCATCCATTGACCATTACTCTTTGTTTCCTGTTACTAAGCCAACTTTTGATCCAGTTTGCCATATTATTCTGTATCCCTTGAGCTTTCACTTTTTTGACCACTCTGCCATGTGGGAACTTGTCATATGCCTTGCTAAAATCCATCCACTGCATTACCTTCATTAACCCTTCTTGTCACTTCAATGAATTCAAGCTTGAGGCACGGTGGCAGAGTGGTGAGCACTGTTGCCTCACAGCTCCAGGGACCGGGGTTCAATTCCAGCCTTGGGTGACTGCCTGTGTGAAGTTTGCATGTTCTCCTCGTGTCTGCGTGGGTTTCCTTCGGGTGCTCCGGTTTCCTCCCACAGTCCAAAGATGTGCAGGTTAGGTGGATTGGCCGTTGTGTCCCAAAATATGTAATTTAGGGGGATTAGCGAGCTACATACATGAGGTTACGGCAATAGGGCGGGGGAGGGGGCTTGGGTAGGATCCTGTGTCAGGATACTGTGTCAGAGAGCCGGTGCAGATTCGATGGGCTGAATGGCCTCCTCCTGCACTGTAGGGATTGAATGATGATTCTACGCCTATTTTAACACATCCATGCTTACCATCCTTGACAAGTCCATGCCTTTCTAAGTGGCAGGTAATCCTATTTGTCAGGATTGATTATACTAATTTGCCCACCACTGATTTAAGACTAACTAATTACTGGCCTATAATTGTTTGGCATTTCCTTTGATTCCTTTTTAAAAATGGAATTACTTTTGCATCATCCAGTCCTCTGGTACCCCCCTTTGTATCTAGTGAGGATTAGAAAACCGTCCTCGGAGCATCTGCCATCTCCAAGACCTCCTTTAGCGGCCTTGGAAACAGTCCATCTGGCTCTCGTGACTTATCAATTTTCAAGGATTCCAACCTTTTTGAGTATCATAGAATCCTACAGTGCAGAAGGATGCCATTCGGCCCATCGAGCCTGCACCGACCACAATCCCACAGGCCCCATCCCCATAACCCCATGCATTTACCCGAGCTAGTCCCCCTGACATTAAGGGGCAATTTAGCATGGCCAATCCACCTAACCTGCACATAGCCGGAGGAAACCCATGCAGACACGGGGAGAACGTGCAAACTCTGCACTGACAGTGAACCAAGCCGGGAATTGAACCCGGGTCCCTGGTGCTGTGAGGCAGCAGTGCTAACCACTGTGCCACCATGCTGCCGTACTTCCTCTTTGAGTTTGGATAGGTGCGTCAGAGCTTTTGATAAATCTAAGTTTATGTATGGTTATTATTGGGGGTTGACTAGGAGAACATTGGAATGGTCGGATCTGGAGGTAACCGGTGTGGATGTGGCTTTCAGAAGATGGATTGAGGGAAGGGTGGAGGCAGGTAAGGTTACTGAGGTGGAAGTAGTACGTACGGAGAGGATGTGGAAGTCAGATGCTGAGCTTGGCCAAATTGTTCCACTGGAGCAAGCTGAGAGGGAGTGATTGGAGGCAGCAGTGCTGGTGAGAGATTAATTAAATTGTTTATTTATTTAATTAGTCAGCTAGTGTGTGTTTTTTTTTGGCCTTTACTTTTGCAGTTGTATTTTAAGTTTAAAGTGAAAACTGGAAGTGGGCTGCTCAGGAGTCTGGGAAGGGTTTTTTAAGCGCGTGAAGTATAAAAGGTAGGCTGCAGTATACAGCGGGCAGCGTCGGGAGCGGGCAGTGGAGTGTGTGGGAAGCAGAGTGTGAGCTGTAAGGCTTTGGCTCACAGGCCTTGTGGGAAGCAGAGTGTGAGCTGTAAGGCTTTGGCTCACAGGGCTTAGGCAGTAAGGGCGAGCAGGGGTGAGTTTAAATTCATTTTTGCTGTTTCTGCCTGGTACTGGCAAGGTATCTAGAGGGGATGGGTGTGCAGGCAGTGCTATGTTCCTCTTGCACTATGTTTGAGGTGAGGGACGACGACAGTGTCCCTGCTGATTACATATGTGGGAAGTGCACCCATCTGCAGCTCCTCCAAAACCGTGTTAGGGAACTGGAGCTGGAGTTGGATGAACTTAGGATCATTAGGGACGCAGACGTGGCCATAAACAGAAGCTTTAGGGATACAGTTACTCCGAGGAATGAAAACAGATGGGTGACGGTGAGAGGGGCTGGGAGAAAGCAGTCCGTGCAGGGATCCCCGGTGGTCGTTCCCCTTAGCAACAAGTATTCCGCTTTGGATATGGTTGAGGGGGATGACATACCAGTGGTGAGCCGCAGTGAGAGGATCTCCAGCACTGTGTCTGTCTCTGTGGCTCGGGAGGGTAAAGGGCAGAGTGGGAGGGCAATAGTAATTGGGGACTCGTTAGTTAGAGGGATAGATAGGAGGTTCTGTGGCAGCAAAAGAGACTCACGGATGGTATGTTGCCTACCGGATGCCAAGGTCCGTGACGTCTCAGACCGTGTTTTCCGGATTCTGAAGGGGGAGGGGAAACAGTCACAAGTCGTGGTACACATTGGTACCAATGACATAGGTAAGAGAAGGGGCGGGGATTTAAAGCAGGAATTTATGGAGCTGGGCTGGAAGCTGAGAGCCAAAACAAAACATGTGGTCATCTCTGGTACGTTGCCGGTGCCACGTGATAGCGAGTTGAGTAACAGGGAGAGTGCAGTTAAACATGTGGTTGCAGGGATGGTGTAGGAGGGAGGGTTTCAGATACGTGGATAATTGGAACACATTCTGGGGAAGGTGGGACCTGTACAAACAGGACGGGGTGCACCTGAACCAGAGGGGCACCAATATCCTAGGAGGGAAATTTGTTACGGCTCTTCAGGGGGGTTTAAACTAATTTGTCAGGGGAGTGGGAAAGGGAGTTGTAGTCCAGAAGTCAGCGAGGGTGGTGAGGTATTGGGGAAGGTATCAGGGTCAAGGGTGGGTACCGGTAGACAGGAAGGTGGGTTGAAGTGTGTCTACTTCAATGCAAGGAACATCCGGAACAAGGTAGATGAACTTGGGGCGTAGATTGGTACTTGGGACTACGATGTTGTGGCCATTACGGAGACGTGGGTAGAACAAGGACAGGAATGGTTGTTGGACGTTCCGGGGTATAGATGTTTCAGTAAGTGTAGGGAAGCTGGTAAAAGAGGTGGAGGAGTGGCATTGTTAATCAAGGATAGTTTAACGGCTGCGGAAAGGCACTTCGTGGGGGATCTGCACACTGAGGTAATATGGGCTGAGGTTAGAAATAGGAAAGGAGCGGTCACGTTGTTAGGAGTTTACTATAGGCCCCCAAATAGTAATAGAGATGTGGAGGAAGAAATTGCTAAGCAGATTATGGATATGTGTGGGGGTCACAGGGTAGTTGTCATGGCGGACTTTAACTTTCCAAATATTGATTGGAACCTTTGTAGGTCAAATAGTTCGGATGGGGCAGTTTTTGTGCAGTGTGTACAGGAGGGTTTCCTGACACAATATGTGGATAGGCCGGCAAGAGGTGAGGCCACATTGGATTTGGTACTGGGAAATGAACCGGGCCAAGTGCTAGATTTGGTTGTGGGAGAGCACTTTGGAGATAGTGACCACAATTTGGTGTCCTTTGTTATTGCAATGGAGAGGGATAGGGCCGTACGGCAGGGCAAGGTTTACAATTGGGGGAGAGGTAATTATGATGCGATTAGGCAAGAATTAGGGGGCACAAGTTGGGAACAGAAACTGTCAGGGAAAGGAACTAATGAAAAGTGGAACTTTTTCAAGGAGCAAATACTGGATGTCCTTGATAGGTATGTCCCTGTCAGGCAGGGAGGAAATGGCCGAGTGAGGGAACCATGGTTCACGAAAGAGGTGGAATGTCTTGTGAAAAGGAAGAGGGAAGCTTATGTAGGGATGAGGAAACCAGGTTCAGAAGTCTCGATTGAGGGTTACAAGTTAGCAAGGAATGAGCTGAAAAAGGGACTTAGGAGAGCTAGGAGGGGACACGAGAAGTCCTTGGCGGGTCGGATCAAGGAAAACCCCAAGGCTTTTTACTCTTATGTGAGGAATAAAAGAATGACCAGGGTGAGGTTAGGGCCGGTCAAGGACAGTCGTGGGAACTTGTGTATGGAGTCAGTAGAGATAGGCGAGGTGATGAATGAATACTTTTCTTCAGTGTTCGCCAAGGAGAGGGGCCATGTTTTTGAGGAAGAGAAGGTGTTACAGGCTAATAGGCTGGAGGAAATAGATGTTCGGAGGGAGGATGTCCTGGCAGTTTTGAATAAACTGAAGGTCGATAAGTCCCCTGGGCCTGATTAAATGTATCCTAGGATTCTTTGGGAGGCAAGGGAGGAGATTGCAGAGCCTTTGGCTTTGATCTTTGGGTCCTTGCTGTCCACGGGGATGGTGCCAGAAGACTGGAGAATGGCGAATGTTGTTCCTCTGTTTAAGAAAGGGAATAGAAATGACCCTGGTAATTATAGACCGGTTAGTCTTACTTCGGTGGTTGGTAAATTGATGGAAAAGGTCCTTAGAGATGGGATTTACGACCATTTAGAAAGATGCGGATTAATCCGGGATAGTCAGCACGGATTCGTGAAGGGCAATCGTGCCTCACAAATTTGATAGAATGTTTTGAGGAGGTATGATGTGTGTTGATGAAGGTAGGGCAGTTGATGTCATATACATGGATTTTAGTAAGGCGTTTGATAAGGTCCCCCATGGTCGGCTTATGATGAAAGTGAGGAGGTGTGGGATAGAGGGAAAGTTGGCCGATTGGATAGGTAACTGGCTGTCTGATCGAAGACAGAGGGTGGTGGTCGATGGAAAAATTTTCGGATTGGAGGCAGGTTGCTAGCGGAGTGCCGCAGGGATCAGTGCTTGGTCCTCTGCTCTTTGTGATTTTTATTAATGACTTGGAGGAGGGGGCTGAAGGGTGGATCAGTAAATTTGCTGATGACACCAAGATTGGTGGAGTAGTGGATGAGGTGGAGGGCTGTTGTAGGCTGCAAAGAGACATAGATAGGATGCAAAGCTGGGCTGAAAAATGGCAAATGGAGTTTAACCCTGATAAATGTGAGGTGATTCATTTTGGTAGGACTAATTTAAATGTTGATTACAGGGTCAAAGGTAGGGTTCTGAAGACTGTGGAGGAACAGAGAGATCTTGGGGTCCATATCCACAGATCTCTAAAGGTTGCCACTCAAGTGGATAGAGCTGTGAAAAAGGCCTATAGTGTGTTAGCTTTTATTAACAGGGGGTTGGAGTTTAAGAGCCGTAGGGTTATGCTGCAACTGTACAGGACCTTGGTGAGACCACATTTGGAATATTGTGTGCAGTTCTGGTCACCTCACTATAGGAAGGATGTGGAAGCGCTGGAAAGCGTGCAGAGGAGATTTACCAGGATGCTGCCTGGTTTGGAGGGTAGGTCTTATGAGGAAAGGTTGCGGGAGCTAGGGCTGTTCTCTCTGGAGCGGAGGAGGCTGAGGGGAGACTTAATAGAGGTTTATAAAATGATGAAGGGGATAGATAGAGTGAACATTCAAAGACTATTTCCTCGGGTGGATGGAGCTATTACAAGGGGGCATAACTATAGGGTTCGTGGTGGGAGATACAGGAAGGATATCAGAGGTAGGTTCTTTACGCAGAGAGTGGTTGGGGTGTGGAATGGACTGCCTGCAGTGATAGTGGAGTCAGACACTTTAGGAACATTTAAGCGGTTATTGGATAGGCACATGGAGCACACCAGGATGATAGGGAGTGGGATAGCTTGATCTTGGTTTCAGATAAAGCTCGGCACAACATCGTGGGCCGAAGGGCCTGTTCTGTACTGTTCTATGTTCTATGTTCTAAATGGGATGCAGAGTTTAGTCCAGCTTCAATTTCAAAAGATAACTAGGTGGGACAGTAAATTAGTATGCTTTTTTCCATTCCTCTGGATTAAGGTCAAATCCAGTCCAAACTCATGGAATGAAAAATATCTTCAAATATCTCCCAGTTGGGCCTGCAGTAAAAATCTGTCCATGTTTAGAGTAAGTTGGCCATCAAGCTGAAATCTCATTCAAAACATTTATATTTTTAAAACAAGTTTGTTATGTAAAATTCTTCCAAGGGTCAAAGTATCAGAACATCATTGGTGTGCTTGCAGGTGCTCCTTTGAATTTTGAAATGAGGTATATGGTAGGGCAGTAGAATTTGATGCTCATTATTGATCTGGAAGTACTTCATGTTAATTAATGTTCAAAAAGCAAGTGTTCTATTTCCTAGTGATACACTTTGCTGCGTCACTGTGTGTTCATGTTTCCTTTAGTCCTGAAAGATGTATTTTTATTAAAATCCAGAGAAGTACACTGTGCCTGCAGTCAAGAAAGAGGGAAATGAGAATCGTACCACTGATCCAGAGCGAACCAGGGCACTCAGAAACAACAGGAATACTATTGCCTCAAATATTGTAAGTATATCAGACCAGGCCTTTTTAGGTAAGGGTTTATAATATTCATAGCATAGATTTATTGCCTTTTTAACCTAGGAATTTGCCTAATAATAAAGCACTTTATGTTTGCTTAATTAGTAAAAGGGCTGGTGAAGTTTTGCATTTGTTACACCTTCAGGGTTTCTCAAGTTTACAGTCCTGTCTTTCAGAGTGAAAAATGTCTCAACAGACTGTGCTGATGCAGCAGGCAGATCTGGGTGGGATAGTTGTTGGTACAGACTCGATGGGCCAAATAGCCTCCATCTGCACTGTTGGGATTCTGTGATTCTATTGATGTTGTATTAAGTCAAGAAAATGATCTAGGGAGGAGCATGAAATCATTGATGCAAGTCCCAAGTGATAGACATGTAACATCGTTCTTTCGCCAATTTAAGTAGAATGTTTGAATTTCATTTGGGTACTGCATAAACTACAACTGTGCCCCAACGGAACAATAGCACCTTGAAACAGGGAGCAGTCCAAGGCAGGGGACCGAAGAAGGGTTGCACTAACAGGTATATAATTAGGCAAATAAAAGTAGCCTCTACAGTTGTGATCAAGAGGGATCAGGGAGTGTGCTAGGTTAAGGGATACCTTGAAGTAGCTGGAAAGAACCAGTTATGATCCATTTCTGAACCAGTGACGTGGAAAGGAACAGGAAGAAGGAACTGTTGAAACATTGGAAGCGAGGTACTACTGTATGCCATTGGTGGAGGGCGTGAATGTTTAAACTGGTGATGGGTGTCATTGAAATGGACTGATTTGTCCTGGATTGTATCAAGCTCCTTGTGTTATTGGAGCTGCTCTCATCCAGGCAAGTGGAGAGTATTCCATCATACTTATGACTTGTGCCTTTTAAATGGTGGACAAGCTTTGAGGACTGGTTTTTACTTTACTATAAGGAAAGGAGCTAGCTGTTTGTTGAGATCTGCTAAGTGGGTAAGTTCTACTCTCTTCTAAGATTTAAAACAGTACACACCTTGAAGAACTTTGGCTCAGAGTCATTGAGCTGGAGGCTGAGTTGTAGACTCTGCTACATATCAGGAAGGGGAAACGTTACCTGGATGTTTTGTATCAGGAGGCAGTCACACCTCGTAGGATTTGGGTCTTTTGATTCGGTCAGTGGTCAGGGACAGGAGTGTGATTGTGAGTGAGGCAGATAAAGGGACCCAGAGAACAGGAGTTTCAACCTTCGCAATTATCCAATAGATTTGAGGTTCTCTTAGCTTGTTTGGATGAGAGTGGGGGTTGCAGGGTGGATGTGCTAACTGGCCATGGCACCATGGTACAAGAAGCCATTCAATTGCAGGGAGCCCATACAAGTGTAATGGTAGTTGGGGAAAGTATAGTGAGGGGGATTGACACTGTTCTCTGTTGCAAGGAGCAAGACTCCAGACTCTGTTGCCTTAGGGTTCAGGACATCTACTCTGGGCTGGAGGGGGAGGATCCAGTGGTCACGGTCCATATAGGTACCAAAGACATAGGCAGGATGAGGAACGAGATTCTCGATAATCAGTATGAGGAGCTAGACCCCAAATTAAGAAGCAGAGTCGCAAATGTAATAATTTCTGGATTATTGCCAGAGCCAGCTGCATATTGGCACAGGAAAAATAAGATTTGAGATATTAATATGTGGCTCAAAGACTGGTGTGGGAAAAGGGCGTTCCAGTTTGTGGGGGACTGGCACCAGTAATGGGGAAAGTAGGATCTGTAACTTTGGTACAGTCTACAGCTGAAGCATGTTGGGGCTGATGTTCTAGCAAGACACCTAACAAGGGAAGTAGAAAGAGTTTTAAACTGAACAGTCAGGCAAGTTATTCAACTAAGGAAGATGTGGTATATCAATGAGTAGAGTGGAGTAAAGGGTGGCACACTGGTTAGCACTGCTGTCTCACATCTCCAGGGACCTGGGTTCGATTCGCGGCTTGTGACTATCTGTGTGGAGTTTGCACATTCTCCCCATGCCTGCGTGGGTTTCCTCTGGTGCTCCGGTTTCCTCCCACATTCCAAAAATGTGCGGGTTAAATGCGTTGGTCATTCTAAATTGTCCCTTAATGTCCTGGGATGCATAGGTTAGAGGGATTAGTGGGGTAAATATGTGGAATTACGGGATAGGGCCTGGGTGGGATTGTTGTTGATGCAGACTCGATGGGCCGAATGGCCTCCTGCACTGTAGGAGGCAAGGCCAGAGGGGAAGGTTATGGAAAATGATAAACAGACCATGGCAGACAGGGACAGAGAGTCCAAATGTAAGAGTAAGTCAGCAGGTAAGGTTAGATGTAACAAAAATAATGAAAGGACTAAACTCTGTATATAAACGCATGACAGTTGAAACAAAACCGATGAACTGATAGCGCAAATTGAAATGAATAATTATGATCTGATAGCCATTACAGAGGCATGGCTACAGGGTGACATAGATTGGACCTGAATGTTGATGGGTGTTCAGAAAAGCTAGAGTGGTGACTCTGATAATTAATTATGCGATTAGCACATTAGAGAGGGATGACCTAAGTTCAAAAAACCAGGAATTAGAATCAATTTGGGTTGAGTTGAAAAGTTATAAAGGCAAAGAGTCACTTGTGGGAGTGGTGTACAGGCCTCTAATTTTAACATAGTAGGACAGAGTATAACGATAATGGGAGCTTTTCCGAAAGGTACTGCAACAATCATGAGGGATTTTAATCTGCATATAGATTGAAAAGATCAGATGGCCAAAGTGTAGTTGAGGAGTTCATAGCATGTTTTCAGGATAGTTTCATGGAACAGCATGTTCTGGAGTCAACCAGAGGGCTGGCTATATTAAACCTGGTATTGTGCAATGAGATAGGATTAATTGGAAACCTCATAATGAAGGTATCCCTCAGTAGCAGCGATAATAATGTGATCAAACTTTACCTTCAGTTTATGGGAGAGAAGAGTGTGTCTAAGACATTTTTTAATTGTTTTTAAATTTAAATAAGGGTGTTTATGATGGCATGAACTGACAAATGTGCTTAAGAACTAGATCAATAGAGGTTTAATAGCAGACACTTAATGGGATAGATAAGAATACACAGAGTAGACACTTTCTAATGAGAGAAAAACTCCCAAGGAAATGACGAATCACCCATGTTAACTCAAGTTACTCAAGACGGTATTCAATTTAAAGAAAAAGCATATATTTGAGCAAAGGCTCGTGGCAAGTCAGAAAATTTATAGAATCATAGAGCGCAGGAAAGAACCTTTGGCCCATCAAGTCCACACTGATACATTAGAAACACCTGAACTCCCACCTAATCCCATTTGCCAGCACTTGGCCATAGCCCTGAAGGTTATGACGTATCAAGTGCTCATCCAGATACTTAAAAAATCATAGAGTCATAGATGTTTACAGCATGGAAACAGGCCCTTCGGTCCAACTTGTCCGTGCCATCCTTTTAAACCCCTAAGCTAGTCCCAATTGAGCACATTTGGCCCATATTCCTCGACACCCATCTTACCCATGTAACTGTCTAAATGCTTTTTAAAAGACAAAATTGTAGCCGCCTCTACTACGACCTCTGGCAGCTTCTTCCAGACACTCACCACCTCTGTGTGAAAAAATTGCCCCTCTGGACCCTTTTGTATATCTCCCCTCTCACCTTAAACCTTTGCCCTCTAGTTTTAGACTCCCCTACCTTTGGGAAAAGATATTGACTGTCTAGCTGATCTATGCCCCTCATTATTTTATAGACCTTGATAAGATCACCTCTCAGCCTTCTACTCTCCGGAGAAAAAAGTCCCAGTCTATCCAACCTCTCCTTATAACTCAGACCATCAAGTCCCGGTAGCATCCGAGTAAATCTTTTCTGCACTCTTTCTAATTTAATAATATCCTTTCTATAATAGGATGACCAGAGCTGTACACCGTATTCCAAGTGTGGCCTTACCAATGTCTTGTACAATTTCAACAAGACGTTCTGACCAATGAAACCAAGCATGCTGAATGCCACCTTCACCACTCTGTCCACCTGTGACTCCACTTTCAAGGAGTTATGAACCTGTACCCCTAGATCTCTTTGTTCTGTAACTCTCCCCAACCATTAACTGAGTAAGTCCTGCTCTGGTTCAATCTATCAAAATGCATCACCTCACATTTATTTATCTAAATTAAACTCCATCTGCCATTTGTCAGCCCACTGACCCAATTGATCCCTTTGCAATCCGAGATAACTTCTTCACTGTCCACTATGCCACCAATTTTGGTGTCATCTGCAAACTTACGAACCATGTCTCCGATATTCTGATCCACTTCTTAAAGGATGTGAGGCAACTACTACCCTCCCAGGCAGCGCATTCCAGGCCACCATCACCCTCTGGGTAAAAATGTTTTTCCTCACATCCCCCTAAACCTCCTGCCCCTCACCTTGAACCTATGTCTCCTCATGACTGACCCTTCAACTAAGTGGAGCAGCTGCTCCTGTTGGAAAGAATATAAAGAACATCAAAGTTTGACAAAATAATTGATGGGGGAAAAACTAGAGTATGAGAGAAGGCTAGGTAGTAATTTAGTAAGAGTTTCTATAGATAAATAAGAAAAGTGTTAACAAAGTGAGCATTGGTCCTACAGAAAGTGCATGTGGATAATTGATAATGGAAAGAAGCGCAGTGGCAGATGAACAGTTGCATTGCATTGGTCTTCACGATATAGAACATAAATAACATCCCAGAAATAGCTGTAAATGGAAGGGAGGGAGGAACTCAAGAAAATTACTATTACCGGGGAAGTGGTATTTAACAAATTGTTGTGTCTGTGGAGTGACAAACCCCAGGGTCTGGATGGACTTCACTCTAAGATCTTGAAAGAAGTGGCTAATGAGATAGTTGATGCATTGTTTTTAGTTTTCCAAAATTCTCTATATTCGGGAAAGGTTCTATTCGGTTGGAAGATAGCAAATGTAACCCCTTTATTCAAAAAGGGAGAGAGAGAGGGACGCATAAAGTAGGAAACTACAGGCCAGTTAGCCTAACATATGTCATAGGGAAAATGTTGGAAGCTATTATTAAAGGTGTGATAGAAGGACACTTGAAAAAAATTCAAGATTTTCAGGTGGCGGCAACATGGTTTTGTGGAAGGGAAATCATGTTTAACTAATTTATTGGAGTTGTTTGAAGGAGTCACATTTGAGGTGGATAGAAGAACCAGTGGGTGTACTGTATTTAGATTTCCAGAAGGCATTTGGGCAGTACGGTGGCACTGCTGCCTCACAGCACCAGGGACCCCGGGTTCAATTCCCGGCTTGGGTCACTGTCTGTGAGGAGTTTGCGCATTCTCCCCCTGTCTACGTGGGTTTCCTCTGGGTGCTCTGGTTTCCTCCCACAGTCCAAAGATGCGCAGGTTAGGTGGAGTGGCCATGCTAAATTGTCCCTTAGTGTCAGGGGGACTAGCTAGGTAAATACATGGGGTTATCGGTATAGGCCCTGGGTGGGATTGTGGTTGTTGCAGACTCGATGGGCCGAATGGCCTCCTTGTGCACTGTAGGATTCTATAATAAGGTGCCACATCAAAGGTTATTGTGGAAAATAGAAGCTCGTGGTGTAGGGGATAACATATTGGCATGGATTGAATTGGCTAGCTAACATGAAGCACTTGGCATCAATGGGTTATTTTCTGGTTGGCAAGATGTGATCAGTCTGGACTACGGAGATCAGTGCTGTGGCTTCAATTTTTTACAATTTATATAAATCACTGGGACTGAAGGTTGCTAAATTTGCTGACAAGACAAAGATAAGTAGGAAAATAAATTGTGAAGAGAATGTAAGGAGGCTACAAAGGGACATAGGTTCAGTGAGTGGACAAAATTCTGGCACTGCCAGATGGCCAATGTCCAGCCCATGTCTCCGACCACCAGGGGCTTCAATGGCCTATGAGTCCTGCACCCCACCTGGTTTCTGTTCGTGGAGGCCACCAGTGATTCTTGCTGGGATCCCACTGTTACCGAGGGTCGGAAAATCCCAGGAGCAATAAAGATCCAGCTCAAAGGGACTCAGCATATTTCAATACTCAGAGTATGTCTGGGAGCAGTGGGTGGGAAAATACCGACAAGAGTTGGTGCTGTCTCAGAATGCGCTAAAGTACTCGCCCGTGATTCTCCGGTCCTGCTCCACTCTAAAACATTCTGCGCTGGGTGCGACATAGCCGTAAAATTGTGGCCATGATCTTACTGATTGGCAGAGTAAGCTCGAGTGACCGCATGGCTTATTTTCTTTAGCCTGGCTTTGTGTAATGAATGTTGTCTTTAACAAAATTATTGGGGGAATGGGCCTGGGTAAAATGCACTTTCCATGAGTTAGTGCAGATGCAATGAGCCGAATGGTCTGCACTATAGCAGTTCTATGTATATGAATGACTTGGACTCAAAATTTAGGAGGTATGCTATCAGAATTTGGAAATGTTACCAAATCCACGGCTGGTTTAACCAATGTGTTCCACCAGTCGCCAGGAATTATTGAATAAAATTAAAATACCCACACTTTGGATGCTGCCCTTGTAAAAATGCTTTTTTCATCAATACATATGAGACAACTCGGCTTCATTGAGTTTATTACCTTCTGATTAAGATCATTAGTTTGACATTGGTTCGTTAATCCACCCTCCCCAGTCGGTGAGAAAAGCTTATTTTTTTGTACATTAGTTGTATCTCAGGTAGAGTTAATTAAATTGGGTTAAAATAAAGTGCATCAAGGATCTAAACCAGATTCCAAAAGCTTTGTAACCAAACAATTCCCTGGAATGACATATTTTATTACATGTAAAATGAAAGCTTTAAGCATACCAACAAAAAGTACTTCCAGGTTTGTAGATGAAATTTTGCCATCATTATTTTTCAAGTTAAATAGAACTCCTATTCCAATTTTTAGCCAGAAATGAGGTTCCATGCCTGAATATCAAGGTTAGCCTTTCATTTAAAGGATGAAACTGAGTAATCTTCCCTTTAAAGATTTACTTGCTATGCACAGCCCCATTAACATTATTTTGCACAACTCTGCACATTCATTGTTTATTTTAGAATGAGGCATGCATGATAACTTTTGGCTGCTGCTAGCCATGCATCTGAGCAGCTCAACAGAATCAATACAGCTAAACCTGGGAGCTATAGGAAGGAATAAGTACAAAAGTCTTGTGGCTAAGATTTGGCTACTTCTTGTAGGTTGTTACAATCCCCAGCAAAGATCAATACATTTTTTAAGAAATAAATTTCCCAAAGGTCAATGGAAATAAACTGAAGAGCAAGATTTCATTTGTCTTTTTACTGTAACCATCAATCTAAAATCAACCTAGATCAAATAATAATTAACAGGTATGGAATATCAACTAAAGGAAAAGGTAAACAGAATTATAATTTGGCCATTGAACACTTAAACGCTTTTATGCAACACCGCATTTTTACCAGAAATGTAGCTTTACAGGAATGGTCCCACAGTTAGTTGCAGCTCATCTGCAGAGGTTCTCTTCTCTCCGCCACGCCAGGTTGGAGATTCCAGTGTCCTTTGATCATTCTACACATCATACGATTACCACCCTCAAGGCCTCTGTTCCTTCATTCTTCAAGTTCAGTTCTCTTTCCTTTGAACAGCAACCAAACTTTCATCAGTCTCTTGTTTGCTTTCCCACAGCAATAGCTCCTTTTTAGTTGACTCTCAAATAGCAGTTTTCCTTTTTCGATGAGATAATGTATACAGGTGCCACCCCACTTTTGTGGGTTTTTGTTTGGATTTCTCTCCCCATGGATCACATTGGCATGTCTTCTGGGTGATGTATTTTTTCAGAATTGTCTGTATAATCTTTACATTGTAAATCTCAGCATTCGTGACAAGGTATGGTAATTTCACTTTTCTTTTTCATGTTTTGACCTTTGTATACCAAGCTGCAGCTTTTCATCAAATTAAGTCCTCTTTCTGCTCTGCTATATTTTGGAGCTCATTTTAAATATTTTCAATTTAAGTTCACGCATTTTGTAACAGGGGAAACTCAAGCTGCTTGTAGCTGCCACCCTTCCTGTACATGTAACTAATAGCTAAATCCAGTGTTGCTAATTATAGTTAAATTAGGGGTTGAATTCAGGAACAATTTTTACATGAGGTCTTCATTATTAGATTTGGAAGTTGCCAGTCTTCCCATGTGCCAAAATTGTCAAAAGCTGTGAACTATTTCTTTAAATTAGATATCTTGCAACTTTTCTTGTTAAAGTTAAAGTTTATTTATTTTGTCACAGGTTGGCTTATATTAACACTGCAATGAAGTTACTGTGAAAATCCCCTAGTCGCCACACTCCAGCGCCTGTTCGGGTACACTGAGGGAGAATTTAACATGGCCAATGCACCTAACCTGGTGTTGTGAGACTTCTTACTTTGCTCACCCCAGTGCAATGCTGACATCTCCAGATCCTTTTTTTATGCATTCAAAGGATGTGGACTTCGCTGGCTTGGCCAACATTTATAGCCTATCCCTGATTGCCCTTGGGAAGGTAGTGGTGTGCTGTCTTATTGACTGCTGCAGTCCATGTGGTGTAGGAACATCCATAGTACTGATAGAGATGGAGTTTGGCTGAGTAGAAGAGTGTGTAGAGGATACCTATAATCTCCAAAATGATATAGGTGGGTTGGTGAGTGGGTGGAAAGTAGCAGATGGATTTGAAGGTAGAGAAGTGTGAGGTCATGTATTTAGGAAATTCAAATAGTTATAGAGAGTACACAATAAATGGGAATATACTAAGAAGGGTAGATGAAATGAGAGATCTTGGCATACAAGTACACAGATTCCTAAAGGTGGCAGTCCAAGTTGAAGAAGGCATATGGAATGCTCTCCTTCATTGGCAGAGGAATAGAATATAAAAGTAAGGATATAATATTGGAATTGTATAAAAAACCGGTGAGGCTACAATTGGAGAATTGTGTGCAGTACTTGTCACTATATTACAGGAAGGACATAATTGTGCTGGAGAGAATGCAGAAGAGGTTTACAAGAATGTTGCCAGGAAAATAAAAGTGTAGCCATGAGGAGAGATTGGATAGGTTGGGGTTATTTGGAACAAAGAAGGCTGAATGGTGCAAAAACAGAAAATGCTGGAAAACCTCAGCGGATCTGACAGCATCTGTAGGGAGAGAATAGAGCCAACGTTTTGAGTCTAAATGACCCTTCGTCAGAGCTAAGAGAAAGAGAATCAGCAGAGATTTATGCTATTGGGCTGGGGGGAGAGGGAGTGTGGAATTGGGCTCTAACCTGCGATTTTCAGAGAGAAAAGAGAAGACTGGGAGGTGATCTGATAAATTGTGAAGCAGTTTCATAGGGTAGATATAATGGAAATGTTTCCAACTGTGGGGAGCCCAAAACTAAGCATTATTGCAAAATGTTCACTTGCAAATACACTAAGTAATTCAGAAGAAATGTCTTTGTTCAGTGAGAAAGTGGAATTTGCTATTACAAGGAGTGTTTGAGGTGTAAAGCATAGATGTGTTTCGGGGAAGCTGGATAATTGCATGAACATAGAAAGAAACATGTTGATAGATGAAATGAATATAGTTGAAACAGGCTTGTGAGGCACAGACTGAATTCTCTATTCCTTTCTCTTGTAGGTTGACCTGTATGTTTGTCTGATCTGTGGCCAAGGTAATGAAGAGGATCGTCTTCTGCTGTGTGATGGCTGTGATGACAGTTACCACACTTTCTGTTTAATTCCACCCCTACAAGATGTTCCAAAAGGTGATTGGAGGTGTCCAAAATGTCTGGCTCAGGTTGGTAACTGGAATCTTGCACTTAGCATCAGATTTATACAGCAGCATGAAGTACTATCCAACTTTGTTTTTGCATTCCCAATTTTCAAAGTTTAAAACAGGTAATTGTAAAAGAACATAAGAAATAGGGTCATGAGTAAGCCAGTTGGCCCGTTGAGCTTGCTTCGTATTCAATAAAATTATGCGGATCTGACTCTGGCCTTAATTTCATTTTCCTGCCTGCATGCCCCCATAATCCTTGAATCCCTTGTCAATCAAAAATATGTCTAACTCAGCTTTGCATATATTCCATGGCTCACTGGGAATAGAATTGCAAACACTTGATGACCTTCTGAGAGAAGAACCGCCTGTTCATCTCAGACTTTATTTTTAAACTTGGTCAGAACTGTAATGCATCCAGAAAGGATGCTTTCTATGGTGCATCTGTAAAGATTGGTGAGAGTCATAGAGGACATGCCGAATTTCCTTCATCATCTTAGAAAGTTGGTGGGCTTTCTTAACTATAGTGTCGGAGTGGAACGTCCAAGACAGGTTGTTGGTAATCTGGAAACCTAGATGCTTGAAGCTCTCGACCATCTCCACTTCATCATCTTTGATGCAGACAGGGACACGTCCTCCGCTATGTTTCCTGACGTCGATGACTATCTCCTTCATTTTATTGGCATTAAGGGAGAGATTATTGTCATTGCACCAATTCACCAAACTCTCCTATCTTTTTCCTCTACTTCGTGTCATCATTATTTAGATTTGACCTACTACAGTGGTGTCATCAGCCAACTTGGAAATGAAGTTGGAGCAGAATTTGGCCACGCAGACATCGGTGTATAAGGAGTAAGGGGCTGAGGACATAGCCTTGCGGGGCACCAGTGTTGAGGATAATTGTGGAGGAGGTGTCATTACATATCCTTACTGAATGCGGTCTGTAGATTAGGAAGTCTAGGATCCAATCGTAGTCGGAAGAGCCAAGCTCTAGGTCATGGAGTTTGGAGATGAGTTTTGTTGGGATAATGATGTTGAAGACTGAGGTGTAGTCAATAAAAGGAAGTCTGACATAAGTGTCCTTGTCGACCAGGTGTTCTGGGGTTGAATGTATGGCCAGGGAATAGGCGTCTGCTGTGGGTGGACCTGTTACGGCGATAGGCGAAGTGTCGTGGGTCCTGGAACCTTTTGATATTGTAAGACTATATCTGTAGCAGCAGCTAGTCACACAGTAATGTCACCATGAGTCCTGAACGCCTTTTCTTTGTTCTAGGAGTGTAGCAAACCTCAAGAAGCTTTTGGGTTTGAGCAAGCCCCAAGGGACTACACACTCCGTGCATTTGGAGAAATGGCAGATGCCTTCAAGTCAGACTACTTCAATATGCCAGTTCATGTGAGTGTGACAGAATCATAGAATTGTTATGCCCTAGAAGGAGGCCATTTGGCCCATCATATCTGTACTGGCTCTCCAAATGAGCATTATGACTTTGAGTCTTTAACCTGCCTTATCCTTGTACCGCTGCACGTTGTTTTTATTCAAATAATCATCTAAAGTACTCATGAATGCTTCAATTGAACTTGCTTCCACCACATTTCCAGGCAGCGCATTCCATAAGATGATAAGAAATTGGAACAGGAGAAGGCGGTTTGGCCCCTTGAACCTGTTCTGCTATTCAGTAGAATCCCACTTTCCTACCGTTTTCCCTTGTCCCTTGATTCCCTTACAGATCAAAATTTATCTATCTTGAACTTAAATATACACAAGGACTCTGGCCCCACAGGTCTCTGTGGCAAAGAGTTCCAAAGGCACTCAACTCCCAGAGAGAAGAAATTTCTCTTTGTCTCAGTCTTAAATCGGCACCCCTTTATTCTGAGACTATGCCCTCTGACTTTAGACTCTCCCATCAGGGGAAACATTCTCATAGGATTTACCCTGTCAAACCCCTTATGAATCTTGTGTGTTTCAATGAGATCACCTCTCACTCTTCTAAATTCCAATGAGTAGAGTAGAGTTTAACCTTTTGTCATCAGACAATAAGGGTGGCACCGTGGTTAGCACTGCTGCCTCACAGCGTCAGGAACCCGGGTTCCATTCCTTGGGTTACTGTCTGTCTGGAGTTCTCCCAGTGTCTGCGTGGGTTTTCTCCGGGTGCACCAGTTTCCTCCCACAGTCCAAAGATGTGCAAGTTAGGTGAATTGGCCGTGCTAAGTTGCCACTTGGGGCCCTATTTTACCATTTTGATTCTAACTGCTGGGCGGACTTGAAACTGGGAGTGTTTCAGATCCGACATTTAGACCCGTTCTGAGGCGCCCCCGTAAGCACTGTGCCTGCAAAAATATCAGCGAGTCCGAATTATGCTGTAGAAGCCTGTGGGCTGGGCCTAAACGCCCCAGCCCCCACAACATTACTGGCCCCCCTATCCCCGCACAACTCCACCACCCAGACCGATCACGGGCTCCTCCCCCTCTTCCCCCACTGATCTGTGGCAGAGGGACCCCCCCTCCCCAGCTTTCCCCTCCACTGATCTCGGGCAGAGAGGGAGTGGATCCCCCCCCCCCCCCCCCCCCCCCCCGGCCTTCCCCTCCACTGACGTCAGGCACCCTGAGTGGCTGCGGACCCCCTTCCCCTCCACTGATCTCAGGCAGAGTGGCAGCGCCCCCTCCCTCCCTCCCTCCCTTCCCCTCCCTCCCTCCCTTCCCCTCCCTCCCTTCCCCTCCCTCCCTTTCCCTTCCCCTCCCTCCCTTTCCCTTCCCCTCCCTCCCTTTCCCTCCCCCTCCCTCCCTCCCTTCCCCTCCTTCCCTCCCCCTCCCTCCCTCCCTTCCCCTCCCTCCCTCCCTTCCCCTCCCTCCCTCCCTTTCCCTCCTTCCCTCCCTTCCCCTCCCTCCCTTCCCCTCCCTCCCTTCCCCTCCCTCCCTTCCCCTCCCTCCCTCCCTCCCTTCCCCTCCCTCCCTCCCTCCCTCCCTTCCCCTCCCTCCCTCCCTCCCTTCCCCTCCCTCCCTCCCTCCCTCCCTCCCTTCCCCTCCCTCCCTCCCTCCCTTCCCCTCCACTGATCTCAGGCAGAATGGCAGCATACCCCCATTCCCCTCCACTGATCTCGGGCACCCTGCGTGGCAAAGGACCCCCCTTTCCCTGCACTGATTTCAGTGCAGGCACCCTCTTTCACTCACACTGATCTCAGGCAGAGTGGCAGCGGACCCCCTTTCACCCCACTGATCTCGGGCAGAGTGTTAGTTGACCCCTTTCTCCTCCACTGATCTCAGGCACCCTGAGTGGCAGTGGACCCCCTTTCATCCCCACTGCTTTCAGGCAGAGTGGCAGCGGATCCCCTCTCCCCCGCTACCCACCCATCCCCTCCAATCTCAGGCAGAGCGCCGTCGGATGCTTGGCACTTACCTCCTCACTATCTGGAGCATCTGAATCAGACTTATATGGAGCATGTCTGTTTTGCGCAGATTCTGGATGGGTGAATGCAGTGGTAAAGGGGGAACTGCTGGTAAAGTTGGGCGTGCAGCCCATTAAGTCAATTTAAATGCATGCAAATACTTCCGTTTCGGGCGTGGTCCCGATCGTGGCCATTTTCGGGCCTTGGTAAAGGGGGAACCGGCGCGGAGGCAGGTGCAGATTGCTCTGCTTGCCTCACGCCCGAGTTTACCAAATTTTTGCGCCCGAAAGCAGGCGCAGTGCGATGGTAAAATCGGGCCCTTAGTGTCAGGGGGCTTAGCTAAGGTAAATACATGGGATTATGGGGATCAGGCCTGGTGGGATTGTGGTTGGTGCAGAATTGATGGGCTAAATGGCCTCCTTTTGCATCATAGGGATTCTGTGAAATCCCTCCATATCGGGGATCATCCTAGTGAACCTTCTCTGAATTGCTTCCAATGAAATAATATCTTCCCTTAAATAATGGGACTAAAACTCTTCACAGTACTCCAGATGTGCAACCTTGTATAGTTGCCGCAAGACTTCCCTACTCTTATACTCCAACTCCCTTGAAATAAGGACTAACATTCTATTTGCCTTCCTGATCATCTGCTGCACCTGTGTGATAGCTTTCTGTGTTTCATGCACAAGTAACCCCAAATCCCTTTCTTTGTGTTGCAGCTTTCTGCAGTTTTTCTCTACCTGAATACTACTCTCTTTTGTTCTCCCTTCCAAAATGAACACTCCGAACCACTCGTTCTGCGAAAAATTTTTTGTCACATCACATTTGTTTTGTTTGGAAATCACTTTTAATCTGTGCCCCCTTGTTCTTGACCTTTTAAGTTTCTCCCTATCTACTCTGTCCAGCCCCTCATGGTTATCAAATCTCCTCTTGGCTTTCTTCTTGGGCGGCACGGTAGCACAGTGGTTAGCACTGCTGCTTCACAGCTCCAGGGACCTGGGTTCGATTCCTGGCTTGGGTCACTGTCTGTGTGGAGTTTGCACATTCTCCTCGTGTCTGCGTGGGTTTCCTCCGGGTGCTCCGGTTTCCTCCCACAATCCAAAGATGTGCGGGTTAGGTTGATTGGCCATGTTAAAATTGCCCCTTAGTGTCCTGAGATGTGTAGGTTAGAGGGATATGGGGGTAGGGTCTGGGTGGAATTGTGGTCGGTGCAGACTCGATGGGCCGAATGGCCTCCTTCCGCACTGTAGGGTTTCTATGATTCTCTCCAAGGAGAACAGTCCCAATGTCTGCAATCTGTATTCATAACTGAAGTTTCTCAACCATAGAACCATAGAAAATTACAGCTCAGAAACAGGCCTTTTGGCCCTTCTTGTCTGTGCCGAACCATTTTATGCCTAGTCCCACTGACCTGCACTTGGACTATATCCCTCCACACCCCTCTCATCCATGAACCCGTCCAAGTTTTTCTTAAATGTTAAAAGTGACCCCGCATTTACCACTTTATCCGGCAGCTCATTCCACACTCCCACCACTCTCTGCGTGAAGAAGCCCCCCCCTAATATTCCCTTTAAACTTTTCTCCTTTCACCCTTAACCCATGCCCTCTGGTTTTTTTCTCCCCTAGCCTCAGCGGAAAAAGCCTGCTTGCATTCACTCTATCTATACCCATCAAAATCTTATACACCTCTATCAAATCTCCCCTCAATCTTCTACGCTCCAGGGAATAAAGTCCCAACCTATTCAATCTCTCTCTGTAACTCAGCTTCTCAAGTCCCGGCAACATCCTTGTGAACCTTCTCTGCACTCTTTCAATCTTATTTACATCCTTCCTGTAACTAGGTGACCAAAACTGTACACAATACTCCAAATTCGGCCTCACCAATGCCTTATATAACCTTACCATAACACTCCAACTTTTATACTCGATACTCCGATTTATAAAGGCCAATGTACCAAAGGCACTCTTTACGACCCTATCCACCTGTGACGTCACTTTTAGGGAATTCTGTACCTGTATTCCCAGATCCCTCTGTTGAACTGCACTCTTCAGAGTCCTACCATTTACCCTGTACGTTCTTCTTTGGTTTGTCCTTCCAAAGTGCAATATCTCACACTTGTCTGCGTTAAATTCCATTTGCCATTTTTCAGCCCATTTTTCTAGTTGGTCCAAATCCCTCTGCAAGCTTTGAAAACCTTCCTCACTGTCCACTACACCTCCAATCTTTGTATCATCAGCAAACTTGCGGATCCAATTTACCACATTATCATCCAGATCATTGATATAGATGACAAACAACAATGGACCCAACACCGATCCCTGCGGCACACCACTAGTCACAGGCCTCCACTCAGAGAAGCAATCCTCCACAACCACTCTCTGGCTTCTTCCATTGAGCCAGTGTCTTATCCAATTTACTACCCCCCCCCCCCCCCCCCCCCCCCCCCCCGTCCCCTCACCTAGCGACTGAGCCTTCCTAACTAACCTCCCATGAGGGACCTTGTCAAAGGCCTTGCTGAAATCCAGGTGGACAACATCCACCGCCTTCCCTTCATCCACTTTCCTGGTAACGTCCTCGAAAACCTCTAATAGATTGGTCAAACATGACCTACCATGCACAAAGCCATGTTGACTCTCCCTAATAAGTCCCTGTCTATCCAAATATTTGTAGATCCTATCCCTTATCACACCTTCCAATAACTTGCCCACCACCGACGTCAAACTTACTGGCCGATAATTTCCCGGATTTCTTTTGCAACCTTTTTTAAACAACGGAACAACATGAGCCACCCTCCAATCATCCGGCACCTCCCCCGTGAATACTGACATTTTAAATATGTCTGCCAGGGCCCCTGCAAGTTCAACACTAGCTTCCCGCAAGGTCCGTGGGAATACCCTGTCCAGTCCTGGGGATTTATCCACTCTGATTTGCCTCAAGACAGCGAGCACCTCCTCCCCTTTAATCTGTAAAGGTTCCATGGCCTCCCTACCAGTTTGCCCTATTTCCGTAGACTCCATGCCCGTTTCCTCAGTAAATACGGATGCAAAAAAACCATTTAGTATCTCCCCCATCTCTTTTGGTTCCATACACAGTGTACCACTCTGGTCTTCAAGAGGACCAATTTTATCCCTCACTATCCTTTTGCTCCTAACATACCTATAGAAGCTCTTTGGATTTTCCTTCACTCTGTCTGCCAAAGCAACCTCATGTCTTCTTTTAGCCCTCCTGATTTCCCTCTTAAGTAGCTTCTTGCACTTTTTATACTCCTCGAGCATCTGATGTGTTCCTTGCTGCCTGTACAATTCATACAACTCTCTCTTCCTCTTAATCAGTGTTACAATCTCCCTCGAGAACCAAGGTTCCTTATTCCTATTTACTTTGCCTTTAATCCTGACAGGAACATACAAACTCTGCACTCTCAAAATTTCTCCTTTGAAGGCCTCCCACTTTCCATTTACATCCTTACCAGAGAACAGCCTGTGCCAATCCAAACTTCCCAGATCCCTTCTCATTTCATCAAATTTGGCCTTTTTCCAGTTCAGAACTTCAACCCGAGGACCAGATCTATCCTTATCCACGATCAGGTTGAAACTAATGGCATTATGATCACTGGATCCAAAGTGTTCCCTTACACTCACATCCATCACCTGCCCTAACTCATTTCCCAATAGGAGATCCAATATCGCATCCTCTCTAGTTGGAACCTCTATATACTGATGTAGAAAATTCTCCTGAACACATTTTACAAACTCTACCCCGTCTAAACCTTTAACAGTATGCGAGTCCCAATCTATATGTGGAAAATTAAAATCCCCTACTATCACAACTTTGTGTTTCTTGCAGTTGTCAGCTATCTCTCCGCTGATTTGCTCCTCCAATTCTCGCTGACTATTGGGTGGTCTATAATACAAGTAAGAAGTTTAACAACACCAGGTTAAAGTCCAACAGGTTTATTTGGTAGCAAAAGCCACACAAGCTTTCGAGGCTCTAAGCCCCTTCTTCAGGTGAGTGGGAATTCTGTTCACAAACAGAACTTATAAAGACACAGACACAATTTACATGAATAATGGTTGGAATGCGAATACTTACAACTAATCCAGTCTTTAAGAAACAAAACAATGGGAGTGGAGAGAGCATCAAGACAGGCTAAAAAGATGTGTATTGTCTCCAGACAAGACAGCCAGTGAAACTCTGCAGGTCCACGCAACTGTGGGGGTTACAGATAGTGTGACATGAACCCAATATCCCGGTTGAGGCCGTCCTTGTGTGTGCGGAACTTGGCTATCAGTTTCTGCTCAGCGACTCTGCGCTGTCGTGTGTCGCGAAGGCCGCCTTGGAGAACGCTTACCCGAATATCAGAGGCCGAATGCCCGTGACCGCTGAAGTGTTCCCCAACAGGAAGAGAACAGTCTTGCCTGGTGATGTTCGAGCGGTGTTCATTCATCCGTTGTCGCAGCGTCTCACCATAGACTACTCTCTGGAATCGGTTGCATTCTTGGACACGCGCATCTCCATTAAGGACGGTCACCTCAGCACCTCACTGTACCGCAAGCCCACGGATAACCTCACGATGCTCCACTTCTCCAGCTTCCACCCTAAACACGTTAAAGAAGCCATCCCCTACGGACAAGCCCTCCGTATACACAGGATCTGCTCGGATGAGGAGGATCGCAACAGACACCTCCAGACGCTGAAAGATGCCCTCATAAGAACAGGATATGGCGCTAGACTCATTGATCAACAGTTCCAACGCGCCACAGCGAAAAACCGCACCGACCTCCTCAGAAGACAAACACGGGACACAGTGGACAGAGTACCCTTCGTTGTCCAGTACTTCCCCGGAGCGGAGAAGCTACGGCATCTCCTCCGGAGCCTTCAACATGTCATTGATGAAGACGAACATCTCGCCAAGGCCATCCCCACACCCCCACTTCTTGCCTTCAAACAACCGCACAACCTCAAACAGACCATTGTCCGCAGCAAACTACCCAGCCTTCAGGAGAACAGTGACCAAGACACCACACAACCCTGCCACAGCAACCTCTGCAAGACGTGCCGGATCATCGACACAGATGCCATCATCTCACGTGAGAACACCATCCACCAGGTACACGGTACATACTCTTGCAACTCGGCCAACGTTGTCTACCTGATACGCTGCAAGAAAGGATGTCCCGAGGCATGGTACATTGGGGAAACTATGCAGACGCTGCGACAACGGATGAATGAACACCGCTCGACCATCACCAGGCAAGACTGTTCTCTTCCTGTTGGGGAACACTTCAGCGGTCACGGGCATTCGGCCTCTGATATTCGGGTAAGCGTTCTGCAAGGCGGCCTTCGCGACACACGACAGCGCAGAGTCGCTGAGCAGAAACTGATAGCCAAGTTCCGCACACACAAGGACGGCCTCAACCGGGATATTGAGTTCATGTCACACTATCTGTAACCCCCACAGTTGCGTGGACCTGCAGAGTTTCACTGGCTGTCTTGTCTGGAGACAATACACATCTTTTTAGCCTGTCTTGATGCTCTCTCCACTCCCATTGTTTTGTTTCTTAAAGACTGGATTAGTTGTAAGTATTCGCATTCCAACCATTATTCATGTAAATTGAGTCTGTGTCTTTATAAGTTCTGTTTGTGAACAGAATTCCCACTCACCTGAAGAAGGGGCTTAGAGCCTCGAAAGCTTGTGTGGCTTTTGCTACCAAATAAACCTGTTGGACTTTAACCTGGTGTTGTTAAACTTCTTACTGTGTTTACCCCAGTCCAACGCCGGCATCTCCACATCATGACTATAATACAAGCCCATTAATGTGGTCATACCTTTCCTGTTTCTCAGCTCCACCCATAGGGCCTCTGTAGACAAGCTCCCTAATCTATCCTGCCTGAGTACCGCTGTAACATTTTCCCTGACCAACAATGCCACCCCCCCACCTTTTATCCCTCTGCCTCTATCCCGCCTGAAACATTGGAACCCTAGAACTATTTTCGAAAACTTTCTGCACCCTCTGCAATATGTTGACATTCTTCCTATAATGTGGTGCACAAAACTGTACTAAATATTTCAGCTGAGGTCTAGTGTCCAAATTCAACACAGTTCCTAAATTTTGTACTCTCTGCCCCTATTAATAAAGTCCAGGATGCTATATGCTTTATTGTCTCCTCTCTCTCCCTGTCCTGCCATCTTCAATGATCTATGCATATATACACCTGGTCCCTCTGCTCCTGCACCCATTTAAGAACTTTACCCCTTATTTTTAATCAGCGCAGTATGGTGGCACTGTTACCTCACAACGCCAGGTATCAATTTGAGCCTTGGGTGACTGTGTGGAGTTTGCACATTCCCCTGTGTCTGCGCGAGATTCTCCGGGTGCTCTGGTTTCCTCCCACAATCCAAAAATGTGCAGGTTAAGTGGATTGGCCATACTAAATTGCTTCTTAGTGTCCAAAGATGGATTAGCCATGGAAAATGCATGGGGTTACAGGGATAGGGTGGGAGAAAGAGCCTGCGTAAGGTAAGAGAGAGTCGGTGCAGACCCAATGGGCCTGCACTGTCTTTCAAGTTTCGTATCATCTGCAAACTTTATTGTCCCCTGTACACCAAGATCATTAATATATATCAGGAAAAGCAAGGGTTCCAATATCAACCCCTGTTGAACGCCACTACAAACATCCCTCCAGCCTGAAAAATATCCATTGATCCTTACTCTCTGCTTCCTATCATTAACCCAATTTTATATCCAAGTTCCACTTTTATTCCATGAGCTATAACTTTTGTCACAAGTCTGTTGTGTGGCAGTGTATCAAATTTGAAAGCCCACATCAACAGCATTAACCTTATCGACCCCTTATGTTACGAACAAAGAACCGTACAGCACAGGAAACAGGCCCTTTGGCCCTCCAAGCCTGTGCCGCTCATTGGTCCAACTAGACCATTTGTTTGTATCCCTCCATTCCCAGACTGCTCATGTGACTATCCAGGTAAGTCTTAAACGACGCCAGCGTGTCTGCCTCCACCACCCTACTTGGCAGCGCAAGAGGCCAAGTTACCGCTTCATAAAAATTCCAACAAGTTAGTTAGACATAATTTCTCCTTTAAAATTCATGCTGGCTCTTGCTCGTCAATCCAAATTTTCCCTTGTAACTGCTAATTTTATCCTTGATGTTAAACTGCCTGGTTTGCAATTGCTGAGGCTATCCTCATAGAAATCATAGAAACCCTACAGTGCAGAAAGAGGCCATTCGGCCCATCAAGTCTGCACCGACCACAATCCCACCCAGGCCCTACCCCCATATCTTTACATATTTTTACCCGCTAATCCCTCTAACCGATACATCTCAGGACACTAAGGGGCAATTTTAGCATGGCCAATCAACCTAACTGGCTCATCTTTGGACTGTGGGAGGAAACCGGAGCACCCGGAGGAAACCCACGCAAACACGAGGAGAATGTGCAAACTCCACACAGACAGTGACCCGAGCCAGGAATCGAACCCAGGTCCCTGGAGCTGTGAAGCAGCAATGCTAACCACTGTGCTACCATGCTGCCCTTACAACCTTTTTTGAATAAAGGCGTAATATTTGCAATTCCTCAGTCCTCTGGCCCCTTCCCATAGTCTCGAGAAGATTGAAAGATTATGACCAACTTCCCTGCAATTTCTACTTAGTTCTTTCAAGATACGTCTCGTCTGGTCCCGGTGTCTTGTCAACTTTAAGTACAACAGTCTATTCAACACTTCCTCCTTATCAGTTTTGAACTCTTCTTGGGACAGAGTTTCCCTGTCTGTTGCCAAGGCCTGAGTCGCATCTATCCCTTGGCTAAAAACAGATGCAAAATATTTATTTAATTCCTCAGCCGTGTCCGCAGCCTCCATGTGTAAATTCATTTTTAGGTCTCTGGCCCTACCCCTCCTTGTACCATCCTTTTACTGTATGTCTCTAGAAGATTTTGGAATTCCCCTTTATGTTGGTTGTCGGTATTTTCTCCTAATCCCTCTTCACTTCTCTAATGTGCTTTTTCACCTCTCTTCTGAATCTTCTGGTTTCCTCCTGATTTACAACATGTATTTTCTACCTGACATCTGTCATGTGTACACTTTTTCTCCATTATCTTAATTTCTATCTCCTTTTTCATCCAAAGAGCTCTTGATGTATTTGCCTTACCTTTCCCTTTTAAAGGAATGCACCCTGACTGTGCCCGAGCCTTTTCTTTTTTTTTGAGGGTCGCTGATCGTTCAGTTACATGTTTTCTCATCGACCCTTTGTTCCAGTCTATCTGGCTCATCTCCATTCTTGTCCCATTGAGATTGGCTCACCCCCAGTTAATTATTCTTACTCTGGATGCCTATTGTCTTTTTTATCATCATCCTAAACCTTATGATACAATGATCACTGTCTCCAAAATATCCCCCACTGACACTTGATCTGCTTGGCCCACCTCATTTTCGAGAACCAGATCCAACAGTGCATCCTTTCTTTTTGGACTGGGCACAAACTGCTGTGGAACATTTTCCTGAACACAGTCTGGAAACTTTTGCTCCTCTCCGCCCTTTACATTGCCACTGTCCCAGTCTATTTTTGGTTGATTAAAATCTCAAATGTTTTTTCCCTGCAGACTTGTTCTACATCCTTTTTCACTAGTTGGTGGTCTAAAGATTACACCAAGCAATGTAATTGCACTCTTTTGATCCTTGGCTCGAGCCAAACTGATTCTGTCTTTGAACCTTCTGGGACGTTCTCTTTCTCCACATCATGACGTTCTCTTTCTACAACACTATATAATGCTCCCCTAAACCAACACCACTACCCCTCTTTTTATATTTCCTATCTTTTCTGAGCACCTTGTAACCAGGAACATTTAACAGCCAGTCCTGACTTTCCTTGAGCCAGGTTTCTGTTATCGCCATGACATAATACTTCCACATGGTAATCTGTGCCTGTAACTCACCAATCTTATTTACTATACTCCATGCTTTCACATGTATGTACAATAATTCTGATTTAGACATCATTACTGTCTCCCTTACTTCGATTTCACCTATTAACTTACTATTTTCTATACTAATGCTTATCGGCCACGCCCAGTATTTTGTGCACTTTGGTTATTCTCTCGAATATTTTCTCTTGATTCTCACACCCCTGATGAGTTAGTTTAAAATGCTCCCAACAGCACTACCAAAATTAGGAACTCTGTCCCAGCTCTGTTCAGGTCCATCCAGCTGGCTGAGTATGCTTCAGGCTTAAAAAAGACATTTCTCGTACTTGATATTGAAAACTTTTATAAGCTTAACTTTATTTTCTTGCATCCTGAATGATCAGAAAAAAAGTTTTAATTCCTTAACGGACGTTTTAAGGTCTAGTGCTCAAGTACTGAAATTTAACAACTTTAAATTATTGAGAATAAAGCTGGATGTGAATGAGACCGCCTGTACTTTGGATTTGATATTAAATTAATATCCTGTTTGCCATCTCTGATCCCATGGCACTTTTCAAAGAGCAGAATTGTTCCACTGCTAATACTTCGTCATTCACCAGCATCCAGTGGCACAGTGGTAAGTACTTTTGCCTCACAGCGCCAGGGACCCGGGTTTGATTCCCGGCTTGGGTCACTGTCTGTCTGGAGACTGCATCTTCTCCCTGTGCCTGTGTGGGTTTCGTCCGGGTGTTCCAGTTACCTTCCACAGTCCTGGTTAGGTGGATTGGCCATGCTAAATTCTCCCTCAGTGTACCCAAACAGTTACTGGAATGTGGCTACTCGGGGATTTTCACAGTAATTTCATTGCAGCCTACTTGTGACACTAATAAATAAAAAACACAGAAAGAAGCAATCATCTGGTCACCCATTTCGCAGGTGTCTGAGTCCTTGTCGATTCTGCATTACAATGTAATGGTGGCTGCATTTCAAAAAATAATTCATTTGCTGTGAATAATTTTGGCCCGAGGTGGCACAGTGGTGCCTCACAATGCCAGGGACCCGGGTTCAATTCTGGCCTCGGGTGACTGTGTGAAGTTTGCACATTCTCCCCGTGTCTGCATAGAATTCCTCTGGGTGCTCCAGTTTTCTCCCACAGTCCAAAGGTGTGCAGGTTAGGTTGATTAGCCATGCTAAATTGCCCCTTAGTGTCAGGGATTAGCAGGGTAAATATATGGGGTTATGGGGACAGGGCCTGGGTGGTATTGTTGGTATAGGCTCAATGGGCTGAATGGGCCGCCTCCTGCACTGTAGAATTCTATGATTCTATTCTATGATCCTAAAGGTGCTTTGTAAATCCAAGCTGCTGTTTGTTCCTCTGCTGGCTGCTGATATCTGAGGTGAAGTCGGTGCCAAAGCAAATATGTTCCATTTTTCAGTTTCATCGGTGCAACCATTCGCCAGGGAAAAATAAAACAAACCTAAAGTGATTTATTAAATGAAGTAAATTAATTGATAGTCATTTTGCCTTTGAGCAAGGCAAAATGTGAGATGCATTCTAATGTGACGAATTGCTCACAAACTCATTTTAGTTTTGATAAGTTTTCTTCTTTTCTTACCCCTCCATCCCCCAATGTACGTAATGTGTAAAAACACAGATGGTTCCAACAGAACTAGTGGAAAAGGAGTTCTGGCGCTTGGTTAGTACCATTGAAGAAGATGTTACTGTGGAATATGGAGCTGACATTGCCTCAAAAGAATTTGGTAGTGGCTTCCCTATCAAAAATGGCAAAATTAAACTGCGACCGAATGAGCAGGTAAGGTTTCCGGTTAAATGTGTGAAATATGTACGGTTGGTGTCTGGGAAAATCCATTCAACGGTTGAGACTGATAATCACCTGGAATTTTTGCATGGATTCTCCCAGTGTCTTTCTAAAAGATTACCTTCTCGAACCCATGAGAAATGGTAAAATGGCTGCTTACACTAATTTTCCATGGTTCTGCCCTGTTATGGCAGGTAATTGTAGAAATTTTACACTGTCTTTCCGATTTTCCCCCATGCTTTATTAGCCTGGGTAAGATGCTCTTTTGGAGAGTTGTTGCAAACACAATGGGCCCAATGGCCTCCTTCTGCACTGTTGGGATTCTATGTATCTCTATTGTTGTAGGCACCCATAAATCTCTTGTGAAAATTTGGCCAGGGTTCAAAAGTTTTGATCACGCTTCAATGATCCCAGCTGGAAGTGTGACTGTGAATGTTGGTGAGCTCCAGACCGGTTTTCCCTCTGTTGAACAGTATGTATCAGTTCATGCAACCAGCTTGCTTGCTCTTTGAAAGTCATGTGAATAAAGACTTGGATGTGGACAGGGTTAAAAAAAATATCTTAAGCCAGTTCAGACGCTTAGTTTCATCTTTTTCCAAAAATTAGTTTCCAAATTGCATATTTCAGTGCTATGAGGTATCAAGGTTTATTGTCATTTATAGGTCATCCGAAGTAATTGTATTTTTAAAAATAATTGGTTAGATTGCAATGTAAAACTACATTACTGCATGTGGAAATAGCATGCAGTAATGTTAATTTAACTTCTGCCACACTGTTAAATGGTGAATGTGTGGCAGCTTTCATATATCTTCTACCAGCCCTCAGACCACCAGATGTATTTAAATTCATTATTAACATGCCATGGTGGGATTTGAACTGGTCATCTCTAGGTTGCAGTCCCGTTCCATAATAACCAAGATATTATTCCAATGCTTGGAAGTAATTTCTTATGCACTTGACACAAAGTTAAAGAAGTACACGTAACTGAACATTACAGAAACTGTTAATTGATGGGTTTAAAGGCAATGCAATTTACAATGTAGAAATAAAACTGGTAGCTTATGGTAAAAATGGTGCTGGGTACAGCGGTAGAAACAAAGGCTTCGCTTGAACAAAATATTAATGATAAAGTACCTTGTTTTACAAGAGTATGAGATAATCCATTCCCTGTTGAACCAGAATTATTTTTGGAAATCTGCCTCTCATTCATGGCTCAGTGCCATAGGCTGGTCATTATTTTTAACAGCTGCGCTTTCAGAAATCCCATAAAAAGAATTACTTTTATTAATACTCCAATGGCACAACCAAAACCTATTCGACACTGACAGCAGATGAGTGCAGCAGTATTAATTAATACCAGTGTCACATCCTGGATACAAGACCCATGAATATTCAAAACCTCAATCACTTGATCGTTATTACTACAATGTGCAGACTGCTACAAATGTAAAGTCTTAACATTTGCTAAAGAAGAATTTCTATTTTAAAAGAAAATTAACATCGTGTTTGAGCTTTAGTTTTGGCTGCACACTTGCCTCTAACTCAAAATTGTTGGTTCAATCACACTCCAAAGACGAGTAGATAATTTCAACTGATACTGTTAGCGGTGTTGACTTTCCAATGGGTTTTAAAAGCAGAAACCATTTTAGTTGGGTGTTAAATCCCATGGCAATATTAAATTACCCCCTCAATCAACACCACTAAAACAGATGAGCTTGTCATTTCCTCATCACTGTGGGACCTGCTTAACTTCAAAACCATTAATTGGAGCACTTGGGATACTGGGGCACTTTGAGATATCTTGGAGATGTAAACAGCAAAATAAATACAGATACTAAAATATATGGCACAAAAATAGGCCAATCAGCCCAACTAAACTGTGGTGTTTATGCTCCAAACAAATTTTCCACTCCATCTGCCTCTTCAGTTTATCATTGTATTGCTTATTGTCATGTACTCATCTAGTTTCCTTTTATTAGTGTATATTTGCCTCAACCATTGCCTGTATTCTCAAGTTTTGACATTTTAACCATCAAGTCAAGAAATTTCTCCTTATTTTCCAATAGCTATCCAGTATTTAGGGGCCCTAGTTGTGGATATTTCACCAAGTGGAAACACACTTTCCACATAGAATCATAGAATCCCTACAGTGCAAAAGGAGGCCATTTGGCCCATCAAGTCTGCACTGACCACAATCCCATCCAGGCCCTATTCCCGTGACCTCACATATTTACCCTGCTAATCCCCCTGACACTAGGGTCAATTTTGCATGGCCAATCAACCTAACCCGCACATCTTTGGACTGTGGGAGGAAACCAGCGCACCCGGAGGAAACCCACGAGGCATGGGCAGAACGTGCAGACTCCACACGGACAGTGACCAAAGGCTGGAATTGAACCCAGGTCCCTGGTGCTGTGAGGCAGCAGTGCTAGCCACTGTGCCACCGTGCTGCCACACATGGGATTGTCATATAGATTGGACAAATCAAATTGGCAAAGATAGCCTTGAAGATGAGTTCATGGAGTGTGTTTGGGGCAGTTTCTTAGAACACTGTGTTCTGGAACCGGCAGTTGCACTGTTTTCTGGAACCACCAGGGACAGGCTATTGTAGACCCGGTCATTTGTAATGAAGACAGGATTAAGTAAGGATCTCACGGTAAAGGATTCTCTCGGCAAAGGTGATCATACCATGATAGACTTTCCCATTCATTTTGATGGTGAGAAATTTGGGTCCGAAATTAACAAGTAACCGCAATCAGAAAGTTATGAAGTTGGCTGCGGTGGACTGGAAAATAGGTTAAAAGGTAAGACAGTAAAGAAGCAGTGGTGGACATTTAAAGGAATAATTTATAACTTTCAACAAAGATCTATTCCAATGAAAAATACACTTAAAAGGATGCAAGATCCAAGGCTAACTGTTATACAGCTTTTAATTTGAACACCTTCCAAGCATTCCAGTTTAATGAGACAAACAAGGACAGTAATTCAATTATGTCTTTATTTAACACTTCTCGTACCAATTCAAACATAAACAGTTGCAACTCTTTAACTGTAACTGAACTTTAACTCTTAAACTGCACTTTAATTTCAACTTTAACTATTTAACTGAAAATAGATACTACCAAATTTAGGAAAACTTTGGCCTCGATGTAGAATCTATCACCTTCTTCTCTGAAGCTTCCTTCAGGGTACAGGTCTTGCGATGATTGGTCTCTTCGAGTTATCGCTGGCAAACAAAAGCTCACATGTCTCTTTATCCACAATTCTCCACTCGCTTCCAGAAAATTCTCTGTCATCCAGCCAATGAATTGATCAGAAACTCCAACTGCATCATTCATTTAGGCCAATCAAATACAGGCAGGACCCCATCATATCTAGGCCCCTTAAGTGCATATTATTTACATTCCAATGCCCGGACCAGGAACATGGGCTCCAAAAGTCTGTAAAGAGCTCCTCTCTACCAAGGACAAGCTGCCAAAATCTGACACCTTCTGTCCTTTGACAAATTCCAGGTCACTGGCCACAAGAAATCCCAGCACACTTAACTCTCAGCCAGAGATGCCATTTTAAAGCTAATATTGCTAAATTATTGTTGTCGTCGTTCTTTTTCCATCCACAGTCCCTTCTCTTGATCCTGGATCATACAGCGAAATGGATCACAGACCATGACCTAACACTTTCCCAACCTGATCGTATCAAAATCCAGCCAAACTAACCATTTAAATGTTACAAATGTTATATTTACAATGGACGGAATTTTTGTTCCATAACAGCATTTCCATATGCAACTGTTGCATTATTTTTCCTTTCCATCTTACAAATTGAACAGTAAGCAGTATCTACTTTAGTAATGTCTGTATCTAGATGCCTAACTTTCATTGTACAATTCAAATTGTCTTAACCCACCTCGTTAATGCTTGAAGTTTAATGTCCAGATTTGTCATATCAATGGTATTAACTGTGAACACTACTGTCCTATAAGCAGTTGCTATATCATCAATGAACTCTTCCTCTGACGATCTTTTGAATCACTAAACCATTCTTGCTCCTCATTTGTCACTTATTGATTTAACAACCTCTGTTAAATAAAAAAATTATCTCCCAAAGTTGAGAGGGATACCAATCTTGTAAATGTATTTTAGTGAAATCCAATAAAATTTGCAGCCATTCATAGGAAACATTGTCATATAAAACCTAGTCCAAATTTGATATGATTACACCATTTTAGGTTCAGGTTTATGATCAGGACAATAAATCATTGGTACAGATGAAAGAGGGAAACAAAGTTTAGATTTGGATTTAGGAGGGTCATGCACCAAAAATACTGAAGAGGTAGGTTTAACTCTCCAATAAAGAACAAAGAAAGTTACAGCACAGGAACAGGCCCATCGGCCCTCCAAGTCTGCACCGACCATGTTGCCCGACTTAACTAAAACCCCCTACCCTTCCAGGGATCATATCCCTCTATTCCAATCCTATTCATGTATTTGTCAAGATGCCCCTTAAAAGCCACTACCTCCCCCGGCAACGAGTTCCAGGCACCCACCACTCTCTGTGTAAAAAATGTGCCTCGTACATCTCCTTTAAACCTTGACCCTCGCACCTTAAATCTGTGCCCCCTAGTAATTGACTCTTCCACTCTGGGAAAAACCTTCTGACTATCCACTCTGTCCATGCCTCTCATAATCTTGATATTTAAAAATGATCCAAATTTGCATCATAAACGCTCTTGCCACAACTACCATTTTACATTTCACCTTCCACAGTCACAGCGCAAAATCTGTCTTCTACTAGCATACACATGCTATGTTCTTTTATGACTCAATTAACTCAATGTACCCAAAGTACAAGCAAGAAGTAATTGAAATGATTTTCTACCAGTTTAACAAATTGTAGAGGAAACTCCTCCATCATTTCATCTACTTTTAGCAAACTTTTATTTATGAATAACATGATTTGCACAAATGGTTTATTGTTCCTCTTCTAAGAGTTTTAACTCCTGTAAACCCAGATAACTAAATACTAGGAAAAATCCTGTCATCTGTTGTAATGTCATTGACACTCTCCAGAACCCTTAACTTTTCACAGGAAGTTAACTCCCAATTTATGAGCATTTTGGTACATTGAATCAAACAGACTTTACATGTTCACATGTATGTGCATTACTGTTGATAACCTTTACACAGTATAGAAAACACACAAAACAAACATATTACTTTGTAAAATTATTCCAGATTTAAATGGTAACATCATGAACTGAGAATATTTCAATTCATCCTCTTCAACAACAAAGAAAAGTTTATTTCCTCGAAACGCAAAACCCATACAGACTCTTTCTCCATTACCCTTTATTTGTCAAAAAAAAATAAAACTTATTTTCCTCTTTAGAATTTAGGTAACTTTTCATTTATATGATTTGGCTATTTTATGCACTCAATTTAGTCAATCAGTTAAATGTCAGAAACAGTAAAGCTTAAATATAACCAATCACCTTAATTCAAAAGGCAACAGTGGAAAAGATCTGAGCCAAACTCTGCAGGTCTTAATTATCACTAGGTTGTGATAAGCAATCTTGAAATCATGAAGCTGCTCGACTTGTTATTCACAAACCATCTATTTAAAATAAAACACACACAAAAAATACATTCGGCTTATAGCCAAGTGAATTAATTTGGTCTCAATCTGTCAAATTAAAAACAAAAATAAAATGCATAATCTCCAATGTATATAATTTTCTAATTGCCAAATTAGGAACAGCAGATGATGAAATATCTGCCAGTTTAAAAAAACTCAAGATGATGTCACAATTTCTTGAAACTAAGACAAAGGAAAGAGCACTTGGTTCGTTCCAAGCTTTAAATCCTTTCTTAGCACAATTTGAACCCAGGATTATTCAAAATTCAAAATGGTTATTTCAAACCCCAATTTACATACTGGAAATTTTTCACTGTTAATCACCCAACCAATCTTAGTGTCATCTGCAAATCTTGCTTATCATCCCCCCCACTTTATCATCTGTATCATGTGCGTCTATGACAAACAATAAGGGACCCAGCACTGAACCTTGTGGTACGCCACTGGACACCGGCCTCCAGTCACTCAAACAGCCTTCTATCACCACCCTTTGTATCCTATTATTAAGCCAATTTCGGATCCTGAATGTCCCTGAATTCCATCTGCTTCAACCTTCTGCATGTTAAAGGCTTTTCTAAAATCCATGTGAGCTACATCAACTACACTTCTCATCAACACAGTTGATCACATTTTCAAAAATATTCTATCAAGTTTGTTAGGCATGATCTCCCTCTGACAAAGCCATGCTGACTATCCCTAATCAACCCATGCTTTTCCAAGTAGATATTAAGTCTCTCCTTCAGAATTTTCTCCAATATTTTCCTTTCCACTGCCGTGAGACTCACCGGTCTGTAATTTCCTGGTTCATTTCTACCACTGTCGTTGAAAAGTGGAACCACATTCGCCGTCCTCCAGGCCTCTGGCCCTTCCCTGTGGCCAGAAAGAAATAAAGATTTGCATCAGAGCCCCTGCAATTTCCCGTCTCACCCCTCACAGCAGTCTGAGATGCAATTCATCTGGGCCAGGGGATTTTTAAACCTGCTAGAGCCCCCAATATCTCCTCATTTCCTATATCAAACCGCAAGTTCCAGTGGAAGGGAGTAAAGTTTTATTTTGAGTAGAAAGGGGATGTTATGTGTGCCTGCATGTCACTGCAGCATAATTGCTCAGTAGAGCAAGGGTTAGTGTATGCCTGAAGACTAAAGTAAAGTTTATTTATTAGTAAGGCTTACATTAACACTGCAATGAAGTTACTGTGAAATTCCCTTGTTGCCACACTGTGGCGCCTGTTCAGGTCAATGCACCTAACCAGCACATCTTTCAGACTGTGGGAGGAAACTGGAGCGCCCAGAGGAAACCCACGCGGACACGGGGAGAACGTGCAAACTCCACACTGACAGTGACCCAAGCTGGGAATCGAACTCGGGTCCCTGGCACTGTGAGGCAACAGTGCTAACCACTGTGCCGCCCCACACTGCACACTATATAATAGTTACATGGTAATGGACTCTGAGAGGACAGTGTAGAAGAAGCCTGCATGGTGACAGCAGCACCATGCATGGCAGTCACTGGGATCTGTACATAGTTAAAGACTACCAATGGATTGTTCATGTTTAAACATTCATGTCTCATTGAGACATCAAATGAACCCATAACACAACAAAGGTTAGCGAGAATAATGATACTTGGCTTCCTAATGAGATTTCCACCATCATAGTTGCTATTATCTAGCCAATTTGGTTCATTCTCCATACATTTAAGAATGCTTTGGGAGCCAATACAGCTAGAGGTCCACTTATGGAGATAATGTTAGCTGCCAAGCTGAATCCATACAGCTAGGACATTAGCATCTACCTGATGATGTGGAAGACTGTTTGGGTATATTGCATCCTCAGAAAACCGGACAAATACAACTCGATCAGTTACCGTACTGTCAGCCTCCTGTCCATCACTATCTACTCGACAATAGCCTGCTCAACCTGGAAGCACTCTGCTGCAACCTCATTATAATATTGATCCAGGCGTAAACATAGTAGCCAAATGCCAGAGACGAGAACTGATAAACATAATTGCCATCTGCCTAGACTTGTATTCCCTTAAGTATACAAGATAAAAGAGTGATCTAATTAGGGTGTTTTAAGATGAGTAAAGGATTGATTAGTTTGATAGGGAAAACTATTTCTGTGGAGAGAACAGAGCTAACGTTTCAAATCATCAGAGCCAGTTTAAGATCAGTTGAGCTTGTAACTTTGGCTCATTTACATTTGCTAGAAGCAACATACGTTCATACGCAGTAACCTGTTCTCTGCAAGCAAAAGGTATATGACTAGCACGTGGCACTGGTCGCACTCCTGAGATTACTATCTTTGAGGTCCTACTTTTTAGTTTAACCCCATACACCCTAAATTCAGCTTGTAGGACCTCATCCCGTATTTTCCCTATATCGTTGGTGCCTGTATGCGCCATGACAGCTGGCTGTTCATCCTCCTCCTCCAGAATGTCCTGCAGCCGCTCTGAGACATCCTTGACCCATGCACCAGGGGGGCAACATACCATTCTGAGTCTAATTTACGTCCGCAGAAACGCCTGTCTTATTCCCCTTCTAGTTGAATCCCTTAACACTTAAGCTCTGCCACTCTATTTCCTGCCCTCCTGTGCAGCAAAGCCAGCCACGATGCCATGAACCTGGTTCATGCCACCATCTCCCCCAACAGTATCCAAAACGGTATATCTGTTTTGTTGGGAGATGACTGCAGGGACTCCTGCACTGCCTTCCTTTGTCTGGGGGTCACCCATCCCCTATCTCCCTCAGTAAATTTTACCTGCTGGTGTGACCAACCCACTGAACGTGCTATTCACGACTTCCTCAGCATTGTGGATGCTCCAAACTGAATCCATCTGCAGCTCCAGAGCCGTCAAGCGGTCTAACAGGAGCTGCAGTTAGACACACTTCCTGCACATCAAGGATCCAGTGCCTGAAATCCCACATCATGCAAGAGGAGCGGGCCTGGGATCTCCTGCCATGACTTAACCCTTAAGTTAACTTACAACAACAACTACAATGCAAAGCGAAGAGAGATAAAAGAAAAACTGCTTATCAGTCACCAGCCAATCGCTTAACTGTTGTTTGTGACATCACAGTTCGATTTCTTTTTACCTCACTTGCCCCGAGTTGGTCCACTTCTCCATTCCTCCTGAAGTTAAGGACCTCTTCCCCTCAGCACCAAATTCCCACTCAGCTCCAAATTTCCAATACTCTCAGTCTGGCTGAATCTCACTCCAGCCGCAGCCTCTTTCCCACTGGCGAAGTCTCTCTCCCACTGGTGTGGCAAGCTCACTGGTTGTGTGCTTGCGAAAACTACTGCCTTTCTGCAGCTTGTAGAACAACAATCATATTCACCACACTTTGTGTGTTTGTATCCATGTATTTTAAACCTGTGTTTCCTATAGTCATTCTTGCTTCTGCGATCAAAAACAATCATCTTCCTTTACTCGTACTATCCAGCACACACCCTATTTTATGTATCTTTATTGCATCGATATGGTGTCCACATCTCTGGGAATTTAAATCCTCCCCAGTAGCACTAGTGAACCTTCCTGTGAAGACCTTGGTCTTGGTCCTGTTGAGGCATCCGTCCCTTTTGAATATGCCCCAGACCTGGTCCCAACACCCCAAGAATGTGAATCCCTCTGTCCTTCCCTGTGCCTCAAGCCGCATGTTGATCTTCCCTTACATTGATACCAACGTGCATCACAATTTCAGGCTCACTCCCTTCCCCCTTAAGAATGTTCTGCATCCTCTCCATGTCATTTATCTTGGCACCAATGAGGGAACACCTCATACAGGATACTCAATAATGGTTACAGAAATGCCTGGCTGGCGCCCAATCTATGGAATCTCCTATATTGATAGCATTGCCACTTTCTGGTGTTATCTCTTGTGCAGTTGCTTGTCCATTGGTGAATGGGCTGTCTGGTCTGCACTCCTTCAAGATGTCACCACACCCAGCAGTATCCAAAGTGGCATATTTCTTTCGGATGACCGCCCATGTACGATATAGAACTCTTATTGCCTGACAGTCCAGGAACCTCTCGCCCTCCTCGATGCTCCACAGTGACTCCAGCTACCCCTCAAGTTGGGAAATCCTGAGTTCAAGCTCAAGCAACTATAGGCATTTCCTACACAAGAGGACTGAAGCTCCTGCATGGTACAGCAATTGTAAACAACACGTATCAACTGCCCATCCACGATCTAAGAAAAAAATCTGTTGCCTGTTTAATAATCTTGTTAGTAACTTATTAAAAAATATAAATTTTAATTAATGTCAAATAGTGACAATATTACGATGCATTCTGTAGAAGAGATATTGTTATAATTTTGAAATCTGTCCCATTCTAATGTTGTATTTGGAGTCAAATTTTATCATTGCAATGCATTTTTCTATCTTTTATTTGCAGGAGTATTTTGATTCAGGATGGAATTTAAACAATATGCCTGTGCTGGAACCTTCAGTTCTTACACACGTTAGTGCTGACATCTGTGGGATGAAATTACCGTGGCTCTACGTAGGGATGTGCTTCTCCTCTTTCTGCTGGCACATTGAGGATCACTGGAGCTACTCAATCAATTATCTGCATTGGTGAGAGACAGCCACTAACACAGATAGTAAAGACTTTAGTCATTACATTTTAGATCTCAAAGAGAAGAATGCAAAGGTACCATAGACTTGCTGCAGAACTGTATACCTTGAATGCTGTGTTTTTTTTTTACAATGTTCAAAAATTAACCATCAGGTGAAATGCAGAGTAACAGAATACATCTTGCCTTGCAAATTGCTCGGTGCTTGCAGATAAATTGATGCCCTGCTAACATGTAAACAACCCCAAGACTGAACTTTCCAAGAAACATTGATGTGAGGAGAATTTTACTGTACAGATAGTTTATCATTATCATAGAATCATAGAATGCTTACAGCACAGAAGAAGGCCATTCCATGCTGGCTGTCAGCAAGCGCAACTCACCTGGTCCCATTCCCCTGTCTTTTCCCTGTAAGCCTGCATATTTTTCCTCCACATAATTATCTGCTTTGTTTCAAGGCCTTGATTGAATCTCCTTTGATCACACACCGAGACAGTGCATTCCAGATCCCAACCACTTGCCCGTTTTTCATGTAGCTGTTGCTTCTTTGCTACTAGCCTTAAATTGGTGTTCTCTGGTTCTTAATTCTCTGTCAACGGAAACATTTTCTCTTATCCATTCTGATCAGACTCTCAATTATTTTGAATACAGCCCCAGCTTTTCCAATCTATCCATTCAACTGAAGTTCATCATCCTTGGAACCGTTCTTATGAATCTTATCTGCACCCTTTCTAATGTCTTCACATCCTTTCTAAAGTTAGGTGCTCCAAATTGGACATAACATTCCAGTTGATCCAGTGTTCTGTACATGTTTATCACAATTTCCTTGCTTTTATACTTAATGTCCCTATTTATAATGCACAGGATCCCATGTGCTTTTATTAACAGCTTTCTCAAACTTTCCTGCCACCTTCAATGATTTGTGCACATATACCACCAGGTTCCTTTGTTCCTGCTTCCCTGCTGAGAATTGTATCTTTCATTTTATATTGCCTCTTGTTCATTCTATTAAAATTAATCACTTTGCACCTCTCTGCATTGCACTTCTCCACTAAATTTCATCTGCCACTTATCCATTCATTCTGTTTTGAATTTCAACACTATCCTCCTCAAGTGTGATGCACAAACTTTTAAATTGTGCTTTGTACACCCAAGTTTCCGTCATTAACACGCTTGTCAACAAAGTTACGTTGTGTGTCATTTTATTGAATGACTTTTGGAAGTCCATTTACACCACATTAACTACATTACCCTCATCAACTCTTGCTGGCACCTCATCAAAAAGTTAGAAAAACGCAGTTTTCCCTTCACAAATCCAAGCTGTCTTTCCTTAATTAGTCCGCATTTTCCCAAGTGGCTATTAAATTTGGCCTGTAGTTGCAAAGATTATCCTTGCACCCTATTTTGGTTAAGGGTGTAACATGTACAATTCCCCAGTTCTTTGGCACCACTCTATCTAAGGAGGAGTGGAAAATTATGGCCAGTGTATCGACAATGCGTCTTATTTGGTCCTGGTGACTGATCCACTTTTACGTATATTCAGCCTATTCAATATCTCGTTTCATCAAATTTTAGCATATCCAGTATGTCAAACACGCTTTGTTTTACTATGATTTGGGTGGCATCTTCTTCCTTGGTGAAAGTGGATGCCTTGCTTAACTTGCCTCCATGCGTAAATTTGCTTTTTAGTTCCTAATCAACCCTACTCCTCTTATCAACTATTTACTATTCATATATCTATAGAAGAATTTTGGATTCTCATCTGTGTTAGCTACCAGTCTCCTCTTGTACTCATTTCTTGCTTTTTTTTGTTTTTCGTTTCCCCTTTGAACCTTCTTTATTGAGCCCGATTTTCAATTGTATTATCCTTACTCTCTACCTCTTTATAGCCTTAACCAAAACTATAATTTTATAGTAAACATTCCCAAACTATGTTTGGTACATGTTATTTCGCAAAATTCATGAAAAAAGATGTGCCTGAACATGCTGCGTAATCTTTTGATGTCATCAACAGACTCACATTCAACTCAATCTTGGGTTTTTAAATGCTCCTCATAGTATATATGTTTCTTCTTGTTGGGCACTGAAATAAATTAAAGGAATTTAATCAGATGATGCTTATCCTAGGAGGCTAGGAAGGAAGTTTACTGTGCCTCGTCTCTCCATGAAAAGTTTATTGAGTGTTGTTCAGATTTGCAGTATTGGAAGCTAGCAAATACAGCAGAATTTGACCATAACACAAAATAGTGGCAGTTATTCTTAGCATGGATACAAAAACAAGGAAGTTGCATCAAACCTTACAATGATTTGGTCACAGCTTGGTTATTGTGTCAATTTTGGACATCACAAAGATGTGAAGGCTTTGGCGAAGATGCAGAGAGATTTTCAAAAATTTATCTTGGGGTGGGGTCTTCAGTTATGAGAATAGATTGAAGAAGCTGGACAGGTGCTCCTCAGAGAAAGGAAGGTTGGGAGGTGATTTAATGGAGGTATTTAGAATAATGAGGGGTCCAGGCAGTGGATAGAGAAAAATTGATCCTCCTGGCAGAGGGTTGAGAACCAGAGGATATTGACACAAAGTCATTGGCAAAAGAAGCAAAAGCAGTATGAGGGAAATCTTGCTTACACAGAAAATGGTTGTGGTCTGGAATACAGTGCCTGAGAGTGCGATGGAAGTAGATTTAAATTGTGACCTTCAAAAGGGAAGTGAATAGACATGTGAAGGGAAAATAAACTACTGGGTTATGTGTAAAATATGTCGGGGTACGAGGAAAGGTAGAGAGTGGGACTAACTAAATGGCTCTTGCAGAGCGCTGGCATGGGCTTGTTAGGCTTCATGGTCTCTTCTGTGCTGTAGCTATTCTATAATAAACTGACAAAACCAGTCAATTTTGAGGAACAGCCAGCATCAGTTAGATCTGGAAGATTCTGTTTGACAATGTTACAGCTAAAGTATATTGTTCAATTGTTTCATGAATTTATATAGTACCTTTACTATTCCAAGGAGATTCACAGGTATGTTATCAAACCAAATAATTGATGTCAAACAGGTGTTCAAAAGATCAAAGTAATAGGTTTTAAAGAATGCCTTGAAGGAGTCAAGTGGTTTCGGGAGGGAATTCCAGCGCTTGGGGCTTAGAAAGCTGAAAACAAAGGAAATTGGGGGTTATAAGTGACCAGAATTGGAGGAATGCAGACATCTGAGGTTATTGTGGCTGGAGAGATGCTATGATAGAGCTGTGTTTATATTATCTGAAAGTTTCAGATGATGTAGTTTGTGTGAAAGATGAAAAGCCAGAAGGACTTGGGAAAGAAGATAGACTAAATATAACATTGGTTTTAAAAACTAGGAAATGCTAGTATTCTTGAGGTGTACAATAATAACAGAAATTGTTAGAAAGATGTGGCAACATCTTTGGAGAGAGAAATAATTGAAGTTTCAGATCACTTTTCAAATCATGTTATGGATAATGGGAGACTGATAAAGATGGCAAAAGCACATGGGATCCAGAGTAACTTGGCAAATTGGATCCAAAACTGGCTTAATAAAAGGAGTAAGAGTTTTAACAACACCAGGTTAAAGTCCAACAGGTTTATTTGGTAGCAAATGCCATTAGCTTTCGGAGCGCTGCTCCTTCGTCAGATGGAGTGGAAATGTGCTCTCAAACAGGGCACAGAGACACAAAGTCAAGTTACAGAATACTGATTAGAATGCGAATCCCTACAGCCAACCAGATCTTAAAGATACAGACAATGTGGGTGGAGGGAGCATTAAGCACAGGTTAAAGAGATGTGTATTGTCTCCAGACAGGACAGCCCGCAAGTCCAGGAGGCAAGCTGTGGGGGTTACTGATAATGTGACATAAATCCAACATCCCAGTTTAGGCCATCCTCATGTGTGCGGAACTTGGCTATCAGTTTCTGCTCAGCGACTCTGCGCTGTCGTGTGTCGTGAAGGCCGCCTTGGAGAACGCTTACCTGAAGATCCAAGGCTGAATGCCCGTGACTGCTGAAGTGCTCCCCCACAGGGAGAGAACAGTCTTGCCTGGTGATTGTCGAGTGGTGTTCATTCATCCGTTGTCGTAGCGTCTGCGTGGTTTCCCCAATGTACCATGCCTCGGGACATCTTTTCCTGCAGCGTATCAGGTAGACAACGTTGGCCGAGTTGCAAGAGTAGGTACCGTGTACCTGGTACCATGTACACGGTACCTACTCTTGCAACTTGGCCAACTAATTAACCTGTGCTTAATGCTCCTTCCACCCACATTGTCTGTATCTTTAAGATCTGGTTGGCTATAGGGATTCGCATTCTAATCAGTATTCTGTAACTTGATTTTGTGTCTCTGTGCCCTGTTTGAGAGCACATTTCCACTCCACCTGACGAAGGAGCAGCGCTCCGAAAGCTAATGGTATTTACTACCAAATAAACCTGTTGGACTTTAACCTGGTGTTGTTAAAACTCTTACTGTGTTCACCCCAGTCCAACGCCGGCATCTCCACACCATTAATAAAAGGAGACAGTATGATTGGAGGCCGGTGTCCAGTGGCACACCACAGGAATCAGTGCTAGGTTCATTATTGTTCGTGTTACAACGTAGTTACAAACAACGTAGATGAGAATGTAGGGGGAGATCATGAGTAAGTTTATGGAGGACACAAAGATTGGCAGGATGGTTAATAGTGAGGAAGAAAGTCTTGGGTTGCAGGAAGATGTAGATGAGTTGGTCAGAATGGAAGTTCAGTGGTAGATGGAATTTAATCTTGAAAAGAACAAGATGATGCACTTTGAAAGGAGTAACAAAACAAGGGAGTACTCAATGAATGGCAGGACACTAGGAAGCTCAGAGGAACAGAGGGATTTTGGGTTGCTTGTCAACAGATCCCTGAAAGCGATAAGTTAGGATACTAGGGTAATGAAGAAGGCATACAGGACACTTGCCTTTATCAGTCATGGCATAGATTATAAGAGTTTGGAGGTTATGTTGGAGGTGAACAAAACTTTGGTTAGGCCACAGCTGGAGTCTACTGTTCCAGTCACCTCACAATAGGGGGGATGTGATTGCACTGGAGAGGGTGCAGAGGAAATTAACCAGGATGTTACCATAGAACCATTGAATCCCTACAGTGCCAGAGGAGGCCATTTGGTCCATTAGGACTGCACCAACTCTCTGAAAGAGCATCTTACTGAGGCCCATCCCCCTACCCTATTCCTGTAACCCCCCCACATTTACCATGGCCAATCCACCTAACCTGCATGTCTTTGGACTTTGGGAGGAAACTGGAGCACCTGGAGGAAACCCATATGGACATGGAGAGAACGTGCAAACACCACGCAAACAGTCACCCAAGGCCAGAATCGAACCTGGGTCCCTGATGCTGTGAGGGAGTGCTGAGCACTGTGCCACCAGATAGGATGCCTGGGATGGAGCATTTGAGTGATGAAGAAAGGCCAGATAGGCTCGGGTTGTTTTCTTTAGAACAGATAAGGCTGTGGGGGGAACTGATTGGGTATATAAGATTGAGGGGTATGGACGGGTGGATAAGAAACAGCTGTTTCCCTTAGTTGAAGGGTCAGGAACGAAACGGCATAATTTTAAGGTGAGGGGCAGGAGGTTTAGAGGAAATCGGAGGGAAATGTTTTCATCCAGAGGGTGGTGAGAGTCTGGAATGCACTGCCTGGGAGCTAGTAGAGGTGGGAAATCGCTCAATCTTCAAAAAGTACCTGGATGAGCACTTGAATGTCGTAACATTCAAGGCAAAGTGCTGGAAAGTGGGAATACAGTAATTTTGTCGGTGCAGTCTCGATGGGCTGAAGGGCCTCTTCTGTCTAGGCTCTGACACCATCCTTATATCAGCACTAAAGGTTAATTCTGTTGAAAGGTTATTGACCTAAACATTAACTTTTTTCAGATTAGCACCACCTGCTGTATTTGGCTTCTATATTCTTGCGATGTGCATTACTACCTGAATGGCTGTAAATTGTGAGTTGGGAATGTGCAGGGGGACCTGGGTGTCCTTGTGCACCAGTTACTGAAGGTAAGCATGCAGGTGCAGCAGGTGGTAAAGAAGGCAAATGGTATGTTGGCCTTCGTAGTGAGAGGTTTCGACTACTGGAGCAGGGATGTGTTTTGCAATTATTCAGGGCCTTGGTGAGTATGTTGTGTGCAGTTTTGGTCTCCTTTTCTGTTTTCCTGCTCTCGCGGGACTGCAGCGAAGATTTACCAGGCTGATTCCGGGAATGGCGGGACTAATGTATGAAGAGAGATTGACTAGGTTTGGATTGTTTTCGCTGGAGTTCAGGCGAATGAGGGGGGGGGATCGCATAGTGACTTATAAAATTCCAACAGGACGAGACAGGGTAAATGCAGGGAGGATGTTCCCGATGGTGGGGGAGTCCAGAACCAGGGGTCACAGTCTGAGGATTCGAGGTAGACCATTTAGGATGCGGATGAGGAGATATTTCTTCACCCAAAGAGTAATGAGCCTGCAGAATTCATTACCACAGGAAGTAGTTGAGGCCAAAACATTGAATGTATTCAAAAGGTGGCTAGATATAGCACTTGGGGCGAGTGGGATCAAAGGTTATGTGGAGAAAGCAGGATTAGGCTATTGAGTTGGAAGATCAGCCATGACCTTAATGAATGGTGAAGCAGGCTCGAAGGGCCAAATGGCCGCCTCCTCCTATCTTCTATGTTTCTATGTGATTCAGACTGAGGCAGTGTTGAGTGGAACTCCATGGAGGTGTTTGTCTTGGAACCTTGTTGTTTTCAATCTACACTTTTCTTTGGATCCAGACTCCAAGTGGAAGCCTGAAAAAAATGCTAATGACATTAAAATACAGAGTGGTGCAGAGGGACGTCGCTAAAGATCTGTGGATTTAGCTCGAGTTTACAACTGTAGAAGGAAGTGGCAAATCATAATGTTCATAATGCGTATTTAATATTGCTTGGAAAAATGCACACAAGCATTCATGTCAGAATTGCAGGTAACATGGGATTTAAATTAAAGCGGTTAACCACTGTTAAAACAGCATTAATTGAAATGATACAAATGCAATAACTGCATTTTAAAATGGTCAGTGAGGCCATTTGAATATTGTTTGCGCCTCAAATACTTCATAAGTATTATGTTTGGTAAATCTTAGTTTTATGAGGTTATAACTAAGAGTGTGAAGTCTTGTGGCACACTGATAGCATCCCTACCACTGGGCAAGAAGCTTCGGGTTCACGTCTCACTTCAGGACTTGATGGCCAAGGAAGGTGGATGCATAATGTGGTGAAACAGGTTAATTTTAGCCTGTAAATCTTTTCAATTCACCTGATGGCAAGCAGTAGAGTGTGGAAGAGTTTCTTGATTGGCCATACTGCAGAAAGCAATGGCTAACCACCGCAGTACTTTGCCAAGCATAATGATGGACCAATCCAATGGAGGTCAATAGTTGTGAAGTCCATAGTTGCTAGAGGGCATGCTACCTGAAGGAGGAGGAGAAACCCACAGGGTAGATCGGGGTAATCTATGGCTTTTCAACGAGAATTCGTAAGGTGCCATACAAGGGTTATTAGACCTCTAATCAAACCGCTACAAAGTCAAGTTTAGTAGGGACAAATGTAAAATAATTCATTTTGGAAGGTCCAATGCATGTAAGAATTATGCAGTAAATGGTAGAACCCTTAGGAGTATTGACAGGCAGCGAGATCTAGGCGTATATGTTCACCGATCACTGAAAATGGCAACGCAAGTGGATAAGGCCTTCATCGGTCGGGGCATTCAGTATAAAAATTCGCAGGTCATACTGTAGCTGTACAGAACCTTAGTTAGGCCTCATTTAGAATATTGTGTACAATTCTGGTCGCCACACTACCAGAAGGATGTGGATGCTTTGGAGAAGGTACAGAAGAGATTTACCAGGATGTTGCCTGATCTGGAGGGTATTAGCTATGAGGAGAAGTTGGATAAACTTAGTTTGTTCTCACTGGAACAACAGAAGTTGAGGGGTGACCTGATAGAGGTCTACAAGATTGAGTGGCACGGACAGAGTGGATAATCAGATGCTCTTTCCTAGGGGACTAATAGGTTTAAGATGTGGGGGGGGAAAATTTAGAGGAGGTGTGCAAGGCAAGTGTTTTTACACACGGGTGGTGAATGTCTGGAATGCGCTGCCCGGGGAGATGGTGGGAGCAAGTACGATCGCGGCATTTTAAGGGGCAACAAGATGAATACATGAATAGGATGGGGATGGAAGGATACACACTCCATAAGAGTTTTAGTTTAGGCAGAGATAATGATTGACATAGGCTTGGAGGGCTGAATGGCCTGTTCCTTGTTCAGTAAAAAGGACTGAAACCGGTTGGACCACCTGACATTGACCCAGGAAATGAACACAGCAAAACCAGCCCTGTCGACCCTGCAAAATCCTTACTAACATTTGGGGGCTTGTGCCAAAATTGGTAGAGCTGTTTCACCGAATACTCAAGCAACAGCCTGATGTAGTCATACTCACGGAATCATACCGCACAGAATCATACCGCACAGATAATATCCCAGATATCACCATCCCTGGATATGTCCTGTACCACCGGCAGGGGCTGTGGGCCATCAACAGCAGCAGAATTGTACTCGACCCCAATCTGTAATCACATGACCTGGCATAATCCCCACTCTACCATGGTCACCAAGATAGGGAATCAACCTGGGTTTAGTGAAGAGTGCAGGAGGGCATACCAGGGGCAACACAGGCATATCTAAACATGAGGTGTTAACCTGGTGAAACTACAAACCGCATAAGCAGCAAGAAATTATATGGAGCTACGTGTTTCCACAACCAATAGATCAAATTGTCAGATTCAGTCATGAATGGTGGTGAACAATTAAACAACTGGCTGGAGGAGGAAACTCCACACATATCCCGACCCTCAATGATGGAGGAGCCCAGTACATCAGTGCAACAGACAAGGCTGAAGCATTAACAACAACCTTCAGCCAGAAATTCAGAGTGGATGAGCCAACTTGGCCTCCTCCGGAGGTCCCCAGCATCACAGATGCCAGTGTTAAGCTAATTTGATTCATTCCACAGTATATCAAGAAACAGTTGAAAGCGGACTGCAAAGATGATGGGCCCTGACAATATTCCAGGAATAGCACTGAAGACCTGCGCTCCAGAAGTTGCTGCATCCTTAGCCAAGCTGTTCCATTTCAGCAACGATACTGGCATCTACCCGACAAGGTGTAAAATTGTCTAGGTATGTCCTGTATACAAAATGCTGGACAAATCTTGTCTGCCAATTACCGCCCTATCAGTCTACACTTGATCATCAGTAAAATGATGGAAGGGATCATCAACAGAGCTATCAAGTGCCACTTGCTTCGCGATAACCTGCTCACTGGCACTTAGCGTTGGTTCCACTGGGGCCACTCACTCCTGACCTCATTACAGCCTTGGTTCAAACATGGACAAAAGAGCTGAATGTCAGAGGTGAGGTAAGAATGATTGCCCTTGACATCAAGGCAGTAGTTGATTTGAGAGGGCTCAAACAAGTCCTATCAAAACTGGAGTCAATAGGAATCGCGATAACCCGCTGGAGTTATATCAGCATAAAGGAAGATGGTTATGGTGGTTGGAGGTCAATCATCTCAGTTCCAGGACATCACTGCAGGAGATTCTCAGGGTAGTGTCTGAGGCCCAGCCATCTTCAGCTGCTTCATCAATGGCCTTCATTCCATCATTAGGCCAGAAGTGGGGATGTTCACTTATGATTGCCCAATGTTCAACCCCAATTCATGACTCCTTAGATACTGAAGCAGTCCATGTCCAAATGCAACAAGACCTGGACAATATACAGGCTTGGGCTGACAAGTGGCAAGTAATATTTGTGACGGCAATGACTGTCTCCAACAAGAGAGAATCCAACTATCTCCCCATGGCATTCAGTGGCATTTTATTTGCTGAATTCCCCACTATCAGCATCCCGGGGTTACCAGAAACTGGACTGGCCTAGCCATATAAATACTATGGCTAAAAGAGGTTAGCGGCTAGGAATCCTGGAGCAGGTATCTCACCATCTGACTCCCCAAAGCTTGTCCTCCATCTACAAAACACAACTCTAGGGTATGATGCAATACTCTCCTCTTGCCTGAATGAGTGCAGCTCCAACAACACTCAAGAAGCTCAACACCTTCTGGGATAAAGCATTCACAAATATTCACTGCTTCCACTACCGACGAACAGTGGCAGCATTGTGTACCATTTACAAGATGCAGTGCAGGAACTCACCAAGGCTCCTTAGACAGCACCTTCCAACCCCACAACTGCTGCCTTCTAGAAGGACAAAGGCAGCAGACACATGGGAATACCACCACCTGGAAGGTCTCCTCTAAGTCACCACCATCCTGAATTATAAATATCACCATTCCATCACCATTGCTGAATCCCTTCCTAAGAGCACTGTTGTTGTATGCACCAGATGAACTGTCGTGGTTCAAAAAGGCAGCTCACCACAACCTTCTTGAGGACAATTAGGGATGGGCTATAAATGCTGGCCTTGTCAGCAAAGCCCACATTGCATGAATTTTAATTTCAAATAGGCAACTATAGGTCTATTAGTTAATCAGGGATAAAACTCATGGGCGCTTGGAGAGGTTTTAGTGAATTAAGGAGAGCCATGCAGGTTTGTAAAAGGCAGATCACACTTGACTAACCTAGTTCATTTTTGATGATTGTAGTGGATGTTGTCTGTACAGATTTTATGAAAGCATTTGACGAGGTACCATGAAAAAAGGCTTGATAAAATTAAGGCCTATGGAATAAGAGAGCCTGTGTCTCAAGGATAAAAATTTGTCTTGAGGATGGAAAGCAGGCAACAGTTGTGGTCGATAGTTTTTTTTGGGCTGGGATGGTAGACAATGGTGTTCCCCAAGGATCAGTGCTTTTTTTGCTATATGTAGATTGCTTAGATCTAGGAATATGGAGTAAAATTTCAAAATTTGCCACTGATATGAAACTTGGCCACAATTATAGAACTACATTGAGTTAGGAAAGATGTGAAGCTCCATGAGGGTGCAGAGCAGATTTACCAGAATGATTCCCATCGATGGATGTTTAGCTGCAAGGTTAGGTTGGAAAGGCTGGAATTGTTCTCCTTGGAGCAAACGACATTGAGGGGAGATTTAATAGAGGTGTGCAAAATTATGACATGCTGAGATGAGGTAGACTGGGCAAAATTCTTCCCATTAGCTGATGGACAAGAGATGCTGGGGAATATGATGAAGACCTTTATCTGCCCTTGAGGGTGGTGGAAGCAGAAAAATAAATTTGAAATGGAAATTTGATGAGCAGGTGAAGGAAATAAACTTGAAGGGTTGCAGGGTTCGAGTGGGAGAGTGGGCCTGACTAGATTGTTCTGCAGGAGCTGGTATGGACTTGATGGCCTGAATGGCTGCCTCCTGTTATGTAAATTACCCTGACTCACGTATTTAGGGATAATTTTTTTTTATTCATTCAAGGGATGTGGGAGTCGCTGGCTGGGCCAGCATTTATTGCCCATCCCTAATTGACCATTTCAGAGGGCACTTAAGAGTTCTTGCTGTGGATTTGGAGTCACATGTAAGCCCGACCAGGTAAGGACAGCAGATTTCCTTCCCTAAAGGGCATTAGTTTACCATATGGGTTTTTATGATAACTGTTTCATGGCCACCATTAGACTTAGAATTCCGATTCTTTTATTGAATTCGAATTGCACCATCTGCTGTGCTGGGATTCGAACCATGGTCCCCAGAGCATTAATCTGGGTCTCTGGATTACTAGTCCAGTGACAATACCACCACATCTCCACCTCCCCATATATTGACTTGGATTGAGAATTGGTTAATAAGCAGAAAACTTGGTTGGCAGACCTAACTAGTCGGGTACTTGGTGTTCAGGTGAGAGATTAATCCTCAATCAATGTCATTGACTTAGCGTTTGCTGACAATAGAAATTTGGGTGGGAATTATCCTGTGAAAAGGATGCAAGAAGGCTGAAAAAGGTTTTAGCCAATTTAAGTGATTGGGTAAATGTATATGTAATATAGTAGAGGTTATTGTTTGTTAGGGAAAAATGGAAAACAATGTTTTTTAATGGTGAAACTGGGAAATGTTGATATTGGGTGTAGTTGTATGCAAATTATAGAACGAAGATGTGCACGTAGCACCCGATAATTTTTTTAAAAAATGTAGTTTTGACCTCCTTATCATTGGAAAGAAGTATTTACCTTGAGGGAGTGCAATGTTAGTTTACTGGACAGCTTCCTGGGACGAGGTGGTTTCCTTAAGAGATTGAGTAGATTTGTCTTCGACTTTTGAGATATAGGACGTGATCTAATTGAAGCATGTAAGATTCTATCCTATTTCATTAAGTTCCTTAAGAGACTGACAAACGTAGATGCTGAGATAACTTGAATCCTGACAGGGGAATCGAGAATTCGGCCATCTTGAACTGAGTTGCAAACTTTCTTCACTCAAAGGACTTTTGGAGATTCTCAATGACTAAATATCCACACCTATCTGGGATAGAGAATTGCAGAATCACCGTTCTTTCAGATAGGTCAATGGATTTTTGGGTGCTAAGGGAATCGAGGGAAATGGAAGTAGGTGGGAAGTTGGCATTGAGTAGGGCTGCTGATGTACAAGGAGATGTGGGCTTCTGGAGGAATGGGCTTTGAGGGACTGTATATTCTCCATTTATCTTGTTCAGCAGTTATGGTGAAACTTGAATGGGCAGACGAATTGGTAATAACGTTTCATGTATGCAATTTTTGATGAACTGTTGTTTACAAATTATAGTGTGCTGACTTATAATACCTTTGCAACGTAAATGTGCACAATTGGATACCACATCATGAGAATGGAAAGCTAAGGGGGTTTAAATTTTGTGGTCTGTTGGTGACATCAAGCTTGGGTTTGTGATGGTTGCCAGGTGGCAGACCTGACTAAATTGGAGGAAAATCATTTTCTCAAAATGATAAATATTTACTTTGAGCACTGCAATTTTGGCAAGTCACCCAATACGAAATTCAGTTATTAAATGCTTCACAACTGTTTGTAGTTCTGTCTTTGCTTGTGACCCCTCTGTCTCTCTGGCATGTGCTCTTTCTTGCTCCTGCTCTCTCGCGAGTGGTCTCTGGCTCTTTCTCGTGGTGTCTCTTTGTCTCAACGCTCGTGCTCTCCGCGCCTCGCCCCGCTGGCGCTCTCCGCCCCTGCCCCCGCTGGCGCTCTCCGCCCCTGCCCCCGCTGGCGCTCTCCGCCCCTGCCCCCGCTGGCGCTCTCCGCCCCTGCCCCCGCTGGCGCTCTCCGCCCCTGCCCCCGCTGGCGCTCTCCGCCCCTGCCCCCGCTGGCGCTCTCCGCCCCTGCCCCCCGCTGGCGCTCTCCGCCCCTGCCCCCGCTGGCGCGCTCCGCCCCTGCCCCCGCTGGCGCTCTCCGCCCCTGCCCCCCGCTGGCGCTCTCCGCCCCTGCCCCCGCTGGCGCTCTCCGCCCCTGCCCCCGCTGGCGCTCTCCGCCCCTGCCCCCCGCTGGCGCTCTCCGCCCCTGCCCCCGCTGGCGCTCTCCGCCCCTGCCCCCGCTGGCGCTCTCCGCCCCTGCCCCCCGCTGGCGCTCTCCGCCCCTGCCCCCCGCTGGCGCTCTCCGCCCCTGCCCCCCGCTGGCGCTCTCCGCCCCTGCCCCCCGCTGGCGCTCTCCGGCCCTGCCCCCCGCTGGCGCTCTCCGCCCCTGCCCCCCGCTGGCGCTCTCCGCCCCTGCCCCCCGCTGGCGCTCTCCGCCCCTGCCCCCCGCTGGCGCTCTCCGCCCCTGCCCCCCGCTGGCGCTCTCCGCCCCTGCCCCCGCTGGCGCTCTCCGCCCCTGCCCCCCGCTGGCGCTCTCCGCCCCTGCCCCCAGCTGGCGCTCTCCGCCCCTGCCCCCCGCTGGCGCTCTCCGCCCCTGCCCCCGCTGGCGCTCTCCGCCCCTGCCCCCCGCTGGCGCTCTCCGCCCCTGCCCCCCGCTGGCGCTCTCCGCCCCTGCCCCCCGCTGGCGCTCTCCGCCCCTGCCCCCCGCTGGCGCTCTCCGCCCCTGCCCCCCGCTGGCGCTCTCCGCCCCTGCCCCCCGCTGGCGCTCTCCGCCCCTGCCCCCCGCTGGCGCTCTCCGCCCCTGCCCCCGCTGGCGCTCTCCGCCCCTGCCCCCCGCTGGCGCTCTCCGCCCCTGCCCCCCGCTGGCGCTCTCCGCCCCTGCCCCCCGCTGGCGCTCTCCGCCCCTGCCCCCCGCTGGCGCTCTCCGCCCCTGCCCCCCGCTGGCGCTCTCCGCCCCTGCCCCCCGCTGGCGCTCTCCGCCCCTGCCCCCCCCCGCTGGCGCTCTCCGCCCCGGCCCCCCCCGCTGGCGCTCTCCGCACCTCCCCCCCGCTGGCGCTCTCCGCACCTCCCCCCCGCTGGCGCTCTCCGCCCCTGCCCCCCGCTGGCGCTCTCCGCCCCTGCCCCCCGCTGGCGCTCTCCGCCCCTGCCCCCCTCTGGCGCTCTCCGCCCCTGCCCCCCGCTGGCGCTCTCCGCCCATGCCCCCCGCTGGCGCTCTCTGCCCCTGCCCCTCGCTGGCGCTCTCCGCCCTGCCCCCCGCTGGCGCTCTCCGCACCTCCCCCCCCGCTGGCGCTCTCCGCCCCGGCCCCCCCGCTGGCGCTCTCCGCCCCTGCCCCCCGCTGGCGCTCTCCGCCCCTGCCCCCCCCGCTGGCGCTCTCCGCCCCGGCCCCCCCCGCTGGCGCTCTCCGCCCCTGCCCCCCGCTGGCGCTCTCCGCCCCTGCCCCCCGCTGGCGCTCTCCGCCCCTGCCCCCCGCTGGCGCTCTCCGCCCCTGCCCCCCGCTGGCGCTCTCCGCCCCTGCCCCCCCCGCTGGCGCTCTCCGCCCCTGCCCCCCCGCTGGCGCTCTCCGCACCTCCCCCCCCGCTGGCGCTCTCCGCCCCTCCCCTCCCCCCCCCCCCAGCTGGCGCTCTCCGCCCCTCCCCTCCCCCCCCCCCCCCCCCCCCGCTGGCGCTCTCCGCCCCTCCCCTCCCCCCCCCCCCCCCCCGCTGGCGCTCTCCGCCCCTCCCCTCCCCCCGCTGGCGCTCTCCGCCCCTCCCCTCCCCCCCCCCCCCCCCCCCCCCGCTGGCGCTCTCCGCCCCTCCCCTCCCCCCCCCCCCCCCCCCCCCGCTGGCGCTCTCCGCCCCTCCCCCCCCCCCCCCCCCCGCTGGCACTCTCCGCCCCCCCCCCCCCCGCTGGCGCGCGCCGCCCCCTCCCCCCCGCTGGCGCGCGCCGCCCCCTCCCCCCGCTGGCGCGCGCCGCCCCCTCCCCCCGCTGGCGCGCGCCGCCCCCTCCCCCCGCTGGCGCTCTCCGCCCCTGCCCCCCGCTGGCGCTCTCCGCCCCTGCCCCCCGCTGGCGCTCTCCGCCCCTGCCCCCCGCTGGCGCTCTCCGCCCCTGCCCCCCGCTGGCGCTCTCCGCCCCTGCCCCCCGCTGGCGCTCTCCGGCCCTGCCCCCCGCTGGCGCTCTCCGCCCCTGCCCCCCGCTGGCGCTCTCCGCCCCTGCCCCCCGCTGGCGCTCTCCGCCCCTGCCCCCCGCTGGCGCTCTCCGCCCCTGCCCCCCCCGCTGGCGCTCTCCGCACCTCCCCCCCCGCTGGCGCTCTCCCCCCCGCCCCTGCCCCCCGCTGGCGCTCTCCGCCCCTGCCCCCCGCTGGCGCTCTCCGCCCCTGCCCCCCGCTGGCGCTCTCCGCCCCTGCCCCCCGCTGGCGCTCTCCGCCCCTGCCCCCCCCGCTGGCGCTCTCCGCCCCTGCCCCCCCCGCTGGCGCTCTCCGCCCCTGCCCCCCCCGCTGGCGCTCTCCGCCCCTGCCCCCCCCGCTGGCGCTCTCCGCCCCTGCCCCCCCGCTGGCGCTCTCCGCCCCTGCCCCCCCCGCTGGCGCTCTCCGCACCTCCCCCCCCCCCCCCCCCCCCCCGCTGGCGCTCTCCGCCCCCCCCCCCCCCGCTGGCGCTCTCCGCCCCTGCCCCCCGCTGGCGCTCTCCGCCCCTGCCCCCCGCTGGCGCTCTCCGGCCCTGCCCCCCGCTGGCGCTCTCCGCCCCTGCCCCCCGCTGGCGCTCTCCGCCCCTGCCCCCCGCTGGCGCTCTCCGCCCCTGCCCCCCGCTGGCGCTCTCCGCCCCTGCCCCCCCCGCTGGCGCTCTCCCGCACCTCCCCCCCCGCTGGCGCTCTCCCCCCCGCCCCTGCCCCCCGCTGGCGCTCTCCGCCCCTGCCCCCCGCTGGCGCTCTCCGCCCCTGCCCCCCGCTGGCGCTCTCCGCCCCTGCCCCCCGCTGGCGCTCTCCGCCCCTGCCCCCCCCGCTGGCGCTCTCCGCCCCTGCCCCCCCCGCTGGCGCTCTCCGCCCCTGCCCCCCCCGCTGGCGCTCTCCGCCCCTGCCCCCCCCGCTGGCGCTCTCCGCCCCTGCCCCCCCCGCTGGCGCTCTCCGCCCCTGCCCCCCCCGCTGGCGCTCTCCGCACCTCCCCCCCCCCCCCCCCCCCCCCCCCGCTGGCGCTCTCCGCCCCCCCCCCCCCCGCTGGCGCTCTCCGCCCCTCCCCCCGCTGGCGCTCTCCGCCCCTCCCCCCCCCCCCCCCCCCCCGCTGGCACTCTCCGCCCCCTCCCCCCCGCTGGCGCGCGCCGCCCCCTCCCCCCGCTGGCGCGCGCCGCCCCCTCCCCCCGCTGGTGCGCGCCGCCCCCTCCCCCCCGCTGGCGCGCGCCGCCCCCTCCCCCCCGCTGGCGATCGCCGCCCCCTCCCCCCCCCCGCTGGCGCGCCCGCCCCTCCCGCCCCCGCCGGCGCGCTCGCCCCTCCCGCCCCCGCCGGCGCGCTCGCCCCTCCCGCCCCCGCCGGCGCGCTCGCCCCTCCCGCCCCCGCCGGCGGGCTCGCCCCTCCCGCCCCCGCCGGCGCGCTCGCCCCTCCCGCCCCCGCCGGCGCGCTCGCCCCTCCCGCCCCCTGCCGGCGCGCTCGCCCCTCCCGCCCCCGCCGGCGCGCTCGCCCCTCCCGCCCCCGGCGCGCTCGCCCCTCCCGCCCCCGCCGGCGCGCTCGCCCCTCCCGCCCCCGCCGGCGCGCTCGCCCCTCCCGCCCCCGCCGGCGCGCTCGCCCCTCCCGCCCCCGCCGGCGCGCTCGCCCCTCCCGCCCCCGCCGGCGCGCTCGCCCCTCCCGCCCCCGCCGGCGCGCTCGCCCCTCCCGCCCCCGCCGGCGCGCTCGCCCCTCCCGCCCCCGCCGGCGCGCTCGCCCCTCCCGCCCCCGCCGGCGCGCTCGCCCCTCCCGCCCCCGCCGGCGCGCTCGCCCCTCCCGCCCCCGCCGGCGCGCTCGCCCCTCCCCCCGCGCCTGCCGGCGCGCTCGCCCCTCCCGCCCCCGCCGGCGCGCTCGCCCCTCCCGCCCCCGCCGGCGCGCTCGCCCCTCCCGCCCCCGCCGGCGCGCTCGCCCCCCCCCCCCCCGCGCCTGCCGGCGCGCTCGCCTCTCCCCCCCGCCAGCACGCTCGCCCCTCCCGCCCCCGCCGGCGCGCCCGCCCCTCTCCCCCCTGCCGGCGCGCTCGCCCCCGCTGGCGTGCTCGCCCCTCCCTCCCCCCCCGGCGCCAGCCCCCTCGGCCCTGCCCTGCCCTGTTTTGATCCACTTGAAACCACAATTGCTTTGCAGTAGAAGTGATGGAAATCGTTAATATCTTCCAGGACAAACTATCCTATCCATGTCCTAATAAGATAACTCGTTTTGCCTATTAGAAATTCTGCTTCTTAGAGTATAAATATTAGTCTCAAACTGGGATTCTATTTAGCTGGTCATTTGAATCCAGTATGTTGGATTTATAAGCATCCCAGTGGGTTCATTTCCCTGGAGATGTTCCATAAAGCCAATTGATTGTGGCTTTGTTCCACTCTCTTGAGTTGAAACCATGTGATGGGTAAAATTATCGGCCAGTTTGCAGTTCTGAAGCTCGTATAAATCATCATATGCAAAATTATGAAAATATACAACAGCTGCAAGAAAATGCTTTGGTTGTGTCGGGCAGAAACCTTGAGAGCTGCTCATTGCTGAAATCAGAAAAAGGTGGGGAGGAAGAAAAACATTATCCAATCTGCTCGTGGGTTAAATGCTTCACTTAAAGGTAATTTATCCTATAAACCTATCTTGGTCTGACCTGGGCTGCCTCTCACTGTTGCTTGGTCTGACCTGGGCTGCTTCTTGCTGTGTAGTCTGGGCTGCTCTTGCTAGCTCGTGTTCTGGGTAGCTCGTGCTATGAACGCAGGACGTAAACTACACACATTCGATCTTGCAGAATTATTTCATAAACCTCCTACCTCTGGTCAGTAATTTAATGAAACCCTCCTGGTCGTTTGCTTACATAGTTTTCATCAGCTTTCCAAAAACAGTGGTGCTTATTAATCTCAACTTCATGGATTCTAACTTTCTTTTAAAACTAATTAGGGGAGAGCCTAAGACATGGTATGGAGCACCAGCATACGTGGCAGAACAGCTGGAGAATGTTATGAAGAGACTGGCGCCTGAGCTGTTTGAATCCCAGCCTGACCTTCTGCATCAGCTGGTCACCATCATGAACCCTAACACTTTGATGGCTCACGGAGTGCCAGTACGTATTGCAGATCTCCTTGGAGCCCTGAGATCCTGATTTCAAACTTAGATTTTATGCTTTAAAGAGGGATTACTGGTGATGTACCTAGCATTGTCCATTTGATGTCAAGCTTTAGAAAATAGTTTTTCGGCATAGTTGGGGAGGGTGGCCTTAGAATATTTAAGAAAAAAATTAAGTCATTGTATTAGATAATCCAGTAAAATTAAGAAAAACATGGCAACATCTTTTGAGAGTTATAGTATATTTATGTAGATTATATCCATTGAATAAAATCTGTTGGGTAACTTTCATTGCAATATACAATTCTATGGCCAGAATAAATTGGCTGATTCATGAATTAACAGTATTTATACAGCGCTGTAGAGGTTTGCCAAGATGTCACTATTCCAGTACTGGATGATTTGCTGTGTCTGCTTTGTGTATTTTGCCCTTCTTTCTCTTTCCACCCTCATCCCCAAATAATGTTCCTGCCGAACAGTAAAATTATAATCCTAAAGTTAATTTTTTGGTTTAAAAAAATTAGTTTAAAGTTTTAAATCATTATGTATTTGGCATCATAAAATGCAAAGGTATAGCAAGAGCTTTCTTTCCTGTGCCTCCATGTGCAGCTGGTATCAATCGAGATTTAAAAAAACTAAAATTAGCTGAGCTTCATGCCATGTGGGACCATCTTGTTCAGGTGCTATTCAGATGCATTTCTAAATGAGGATTCATTCCCCAAGACATTACCCCGCTACGTTCTAACTTTTTTGAAAGTACTTAGTTGGCTGTGAAACAATTTGAGATGTCCTGAGGTCATAAAAAATGATTTTTTAAATGAAGTTGGTGGTCTTTTCCAATATTTTACTTTAAAAAAACACAAATCCATGTTCCTTTCGACTTTGCTTTTGCACTTTGTTTGCTCTTAGTGTCTAATTGCTCTAGCTCACCTCTGTTCATCTCTTGAATTGGCTCAGCTTTGACATTGCCATCCTTTAAGAGTTGCATTGAATAATGTAGAATTTTGTTAGCAATTAATGAATGACAATTAAGCTCACTGGTGGACAATTTATGGAAGTTTGAAGCTCAGCAAAGTTGAAGTGACATTCACTCATGCCATTTTTGATACATGGTCTCATTTGGTTCTTTCTGCAAGGATATCTTGAAATTTATACACTGCAAAGTCTGGGGTCCAGTGGAAGTAATTGAAGTTATATCCCACTTCATCTCAAAAGGCATTGAGTTCACTCACAAAATAGTTCAGTTCAGATCTTTCCAGTATGCAGCCTGATACCAGAGCCAAGAAATGACTAAAATATCAGCATTTTTAACCTAAATATTGGTGATGCAAATATGGATGATAAACAACCTTTTAAACCAGGCAGTAGTACAAATGGAATTTCAAATTGTGATCAGCAGATCCTTTTGATCAATAGCATTTATCTAGTTTTGCACTAATCTGCTAACTTGTATAAACATGTTTTATGCCACGTTACCATTATCTCTTTTTGGACTAGCAAAGCATTAAACTCCAAACAAAGTTGATAACAGGCTGAAGCAAAAGGTTTCATATTTCGCTCAATAATTTTGAATAAATTTAGATGCCTCTGTAATCTTGAAGACTTCTGCAAAAGCTTTTCTAAAATAATTGTCATCGAATTTATATTCTACTTGATCTAATCTTTTCACAGCCCTGAGGTTTCTAACGCATGTTGAAAGATGTGGAACACCTTCTGTTTGGAGCTCACAATTTAGAATGATCTGGAAAACTATTATATGCCATATGTTGAAACTTTAATATCGATTTTATGTAAGCTGGGTGTAATAATCGTACTGAGGCCAGTCTTCCATCACTAATCACCCTTGTATTTACAGCGATACCTGAACACCTTTCATTGACGACAGAGAGCAGATTGGTCCAGAGCCTATTGACTGTCGGCCTGTGGAGCCAGCTGGTTTTAGAACCACATTAAAAACCCCATTGCTCCTTCCCTCTTGAGTGAGCCTAATAGGGCAACTCATATTCAATGATGCCCATGGTGGCCATTATAACATCCCTCCCTCCTCAAGTCTGTTTCTTCCCCCATACTCCTGTCACGGGGATGGGGGTTGGGGGGGGGGGGTCTTCTCTCTCACATGGCTTTGGGTCAATGGGAGGCAGGATCGGATCGGGAATGTAAAGCAGATCAGAGATCTTTGCTTCCAAAGGGAGCACTGTAAAGCCACTGATTATGGCTGCTCTTGAGGTCTCGCTTCAGTAGGTTGCTTCTGCTTCCATTTCAGAATCTGTGTCCTCATCACCTGGAGGGGCAGGCGTGGGGTCAACTGAGACTCTGTGCTGGCAGTGGTCGTCCCTATGGCTGGTAATTAGGCGTGTACTGGCACGTGCTCCCTACTTCTGAGATGGTTTGCGTGTTCCTTGACAATTTTGCCCTGTACTTGAATCTTATAAGACATGGGGCTGTTTTCTCTGTTATGGTCCTGCGACCCAACTGAGGCCACCCCCAAAGTTCCTCACGTGAACTGGGTCGCTAGTTTTGAATGTTCTGTCTCCTTAAAGAATCATGGTTCTCTTATCCTCCTTGCCAGGTTTGGGAAAAATAGGCTTAGTCTTGTCTGAAGCCTCCGTCCCATTAATACTTCTGCTGGAGCGATAATATCTAAAAATCGCCAGTTTGGTCTCTATGGACACTGGAGGTTGCTTCTTCACGTCGAGCTTAAAAGTCTGCACTGCACATTCAGCCAGCCCATTTGATGATGGGTGATGTGATTCTATCTGAATGTGTCTGATTCAGTTGGAAAGCATGAAGGCCTGAAGCTCTAGTAAAGGCAGTGCCGTTGTCAACGATCAGGACTTCTGGTGTCCTGTGAGTGCAGAAACTTTGTTGTAGTTTCTCTATGGTAGCATGGTAAGTGGTGGAGTTCATACGATGTATCTGTAACTATTTGACATGCTGTTGACCATGATCAGGAACATGGAGCCCAAAAAAAGGCCCGGTGAAATCTACATGCACTCGCACCCTATCAGGTCACTCCCTTGGATGTAGGAGGGCTGAGGGGGGAGTGTGTGTTTTTGATTCTATTGGCATGACTCACACTGTCTAACTAAGCCAGTAATGTCTGCTTCACGGCTGGGCCACCATATGTAGCTTTGTCGAGGACCAACATTGGCTTTGTTTAAAATACCTATAGAACCTCATACTATTGGTTCCCAGTCACACTTATTTTGACTATAATGTATTGTTATAAAGCAGAGGTAGATCCCCCTTGTGAGAACTAACACTGAAACACCCAAAGAGGAGTACCTCGCCCTATAATCTGTAAAAACAAATGTGTGAAGTGGTATGACCTGTTCTTTAGCAACGTCGAGTGACTAAATAAAAAATAAATCTCGACACTCACTCTAAAATCAACGCGTAACAATTTATTTATCTGACTAACTGTGCACAACTTAACTAAACTATTAACAAACCGAATAAATCCCTTCTAACTTAGTATTCCCGAATGAAACAAGATCCTAATGGTATGCTGTTCAAATAAATGCAATTCCCACTCATTAACAAAATTAGAATTTAGTCACTCTCTAAATTATAACCAGGTTTGTGTCTTCCGAAAGATCCTGGGCTTTCTGTGTTGATTCTTCTGTCTGCAACTTCTTTCTTCTTTGGTACCTTTGCTATCCAGATGGTGTTGTCTCAGACATAGATGAAGCTATGAGAGCCAGCAATACACTCTCTCTCTCTCTCTCTCTCACTCTCTCACTCTCTAACACTCTTTTAAAAACTCTTTAAATTTTAGGTTTTTGGGATCCAAGTGGCTGATTCAAATTGATTGGCTAAATTCAAAAGCCTGTTGTCTTGGTAAAAACTGTTGCTCGGCCTTTCGAAACAAATTTTTCAATTTGGGCTCTCTATGTACTTGAATTTTCATTCTCTAAGCACAGAAAAAGCACCACCTTTTAACGGGACCATGCAATGCTGTCACTCCAGCATTTTACAATTTTACAAATTCTAACTTCTGACCTCCCAATCTACAATTACTCTAACCACCTTCACAACACCCCCCCCTTAAGAAAAAAATGAACCATCACGATGAAATGATGGCTTCATTTTCTTTTCTTTTCAAACCTTTACCTCATTATATTACTCGATCCATAGCTCATTAATCTAGAGTTTCACGATTTATACTAATTCTATTTATTGAACACTACCATTTCTAACTTGTATAAACACTTTTGTTTTAAACTCGCGATAAAGCATCAGCGATAATATTTTCACGACCCCCAACTTATACAATCTGTAAACTAAATGCTTGTAAAATGAGACTCCCAACGAAATAAACTGGTGTTCTTGTCCTTAAATTTTCCAGAAATGTCAAAGGAGTGTGATTGGTGAACACAGTTGTCTCTGATGCATTGTTTGCAATGTAAACATTAAAATGTTGTAAGGCCATTGCCAAACTCAGTAACCTTTTTTCGATGGTTGAATATTTTTTCTGGTGGATATTGAGTTTTTTGGAAAAATAACCGATTGGCCTTTCAATTCCACAATCATCCTCCTGTAACAACACAGCTCCAACCCCTACATCGCTTGCATCGATGGCGACTTTGAAGGGTTTTAAAAGATTTGGCGTGGCTAAAATGGTTGCGGTGGTTAACCCTGCTTTTAAATTCTCAAATGCCTCCTGGCATTGTTCTGTCCACTGAAATTTCAAGTTCTTTTATTAACAAATCTGTCAACGGTGCCACTATGCTACTAAAGTTTGGTATAAATTTCCTGTAGAATCCGCTCAATCCCAAAAATTGTAGCAGTTCCTTCTTCGAGGATGGTTTTGGAGATTTCTCAATGGCCTTTGTCTTCATGTTTCTTAGTGTCATCTGTCCATGTCCAATGTTGTGCCCTAAGAATGTCACTTCTGCCGTCGCAAATTCTGTTTTTGCCAAGTTCATGGCCAACTTTGCCTTCCATAGTCTCTCGAAAGCTCTGCCAAATGCTCTGTGTGATCTTTCTATGAATGACTAAAGATCACTAAGTCATCTATGTGGACAGCACAATCCTGCAACAACTCTTTATAAGCCTTTGTAAAGTGGCTGGCTTTTTTCATCCCAAAGAGCATTACTTTAAATTGATATAACCCATTTGGGGTTACAAAAGCAGAAACTTCTTTTGCTCTCTCTGACAAAGGTACTTCGCAGTAACTGCGAAGTAAGTCCAACTTTGATGTTTGTGGCTTGTCCTACTTTTTCTACACAATCCTCCAGCCTTGGAGTTGATTGAGTCAGATTTAGTCTCAGCATTGACCTTCCGATAATCTACACAACCGTTGAGTACCTTCAGGTTTGGGAACCGACACAATCTGTGAACTCCACTCGCTTTGACTCGACTCTGTGATGTCTTTTTGTAACATTGCTTCCGCTTCCTTCTGAACCTGCGCTGCTTTGAGAGGATTAAGCTGGTAGTGGTGATGTTTTATTGGAACTGCATTACCTATGTCAACCTCATGTACTTTGGCATTAGTCCTCCCCATTCTATTTCTGCATAGGTCTTCAAAACACTAACAAGTCTTTCAATTCAGTTCTCTCTTCCTGGCACAGATCGCTCACAACCTATTCCATTCCTTAAGGGCTTCTTCATTATTTAATTCATTCTGAAGCACATCAAAATTCAAATCATCTGGATTTGAATCCTCAAGCTGAGTGGCAGTAACTAATACCTGTTTCTCTGGTTCCCTTTCCCTAAAAATATTGTTTCAGCATGTTCACGTGATATACCCTATAATTGTTTTTCTATCTGGCATCTTTATCAGATAATTCACCTGACTTAACGTCTCAATCTGATAGGCACCACCAAACCTTGCTTTGATGAGATTTCCTACCATGGTAATAGAACCAATACTTTATCCCCACGGGCAAACGTACAAATTTTAGATTTCTTATCTGCTTCTTGCTTCATTAGGTGCTGTGCCACTTCAAATGTTGTCTAGCTAATTCACCTCATCTGTTTAATCTTTCTCTCACCTCAGATACATAATCTAACTGTGAGATCTCTGACTTGGGACCTATCATCTTTTTCTTAATTAATTTTAAAGGCCCTCTTACTTTTTGTCTGAATATCAATTGAAATGGAGTAAACTGAGTAGATTCATTTGGAGCATCTCTGATAGCAAATAATATAAATGGCATACCTTTATCCCAATCCTTTGGGTAATCCTGGCAATAAGCTTTCAAAATGGTCTTTAGGGTCTGATGCCACCTTTCCAATGCTCCATCACCTCCTTAAATAATTTAGCAGTAAGATTGGACCCTTGGTCTGACTGAATCTTCCTGGGTAATCCATAATGGGTAAAGAAAGTGAGCAACTCCTCCGTAACCTTTTTTGCCTTGACATTCCGTAATGGAATTGCTTCTGGAAACCTGGTAGGCACATCCATTACGGTTGGTAAATACTGGTTCCCACTTTTGATTTTGGGGAGAGAACCTGTACAGTCAATTATAACCCGTGTAAAAGGTCTTCAAATGCAGGAATTGGCATCAAAGGAGCTGGTTTTATCACTGCCCGTGGCTTTTCTACCATCTGACATGTACGACAGGTACACAAAATTCAATCACAAACAGGCCTTTTGGAACTTCCAAGCCTGAACCGATCATGATGTCTGCCTAAACCAAAACCGTATGCACTTATGGAGTCAGTATCCTTCCCCTAAAAAGAGGACAGGTACACAAAATTCAATCACATCTTTATGTAATCCAGGCTAATAAAATTGCTTCTGTATCTTTGCCTGAGTCTTCCTCACTCCTAGATGACCTCGAAGAACAGTACAGCACAGGAACAGGCCTTTTGGCCTTCCAAGCCTGAACCGATCATGATGTCTGCCTAAACCAAAACCGTATGCACTTATGGAGTCAGTATCCTTCTATTCACATTCTATTCATGTATTCATCTAGTTGCCCCTTAAATGCCGTTATCGTACCTGCTCCCACCACCTCCCCGGACAGCGTGTTCCAGACATTCACCACCCTCTGAGTAAAAAACATATTGCCTCGCAAATCTCTAAACTTTTCCCCACGCATCTTAAACCCATGTCCCCAATACTTGACTTTTCTACTCTATCCATACCACTCATAATCTTGTAAACCTCGATCAGGTCACCCCTCAACCTCCGTCGTTCCAGTGAGAACAAACCGAGTTCATCCAACCTCTCCTCATAGTTAATTCCCTCCAGACCAGGCAAAATCCTGGTAAACCTCTTCTGTACCCTCTCCAAAGCATCCACACCCTTCTGGTAGTGTGGCGATCAGAATTGTACACAATGTCTAGATGAGGCCTAACTAAGGTTCTGTACAGCTGCAGCATGACCTGCAAATTTTTATACTGAATGCCCTGACCAATGAAGGCAAGCATGCCGTATGTCTTTTTGACTATCTTATACATCCGCATTGCTGCTTTCGGTGATGGGTGGACATGTACGCCCAGATCTCTCTGCCTGTCAATACTCCTAAGGGTTCTGCCATTTACTGTATAATTCCTACATGCATCGGACCTTCCAAAATGCATTATCTCACACTTGTCTACATTAAACTCCATCTGCCATTCCCCTGCCCAATCTTGCTGTATCTTCTGACAATCCTCTTCACTATCCGCAATTCCACCAATTTTTGTGACATCTGCGACCTTACTAATCAGACCAGCTACATTTTCCTCCAAACCCTTTATATATTATATATGTGTGTGTGTATATTACCCCCTGCAGGTGTGCGTGTGCTACCTGCAATACTTCCTGTCTGTATTCCACCGGCAACACAATGTGGTGAACTTGTGCCCATTTCCCATCTGCACTAACCTGCCAAGGTCTCCATTTCCACCTTAAAGATTTAATACTTTATATAATAGCTTTCTGGAACACACTATCAATTCCTTTTCCGAGTCGGCTTTATGCTATATATCCTTTATCGTCTCATCTTTTGTTGTCGCTTCATTAATCTTTCACAACTAAGCATCACTGCCTGATCCCTCTACCTACTTAGGATTTTTCTTTACCATCTCCTCAAACAAGAGTGTCAGCTAACTGGACCTCAACTCCTTCATCTTTTTCTTTTGCTCTCCTTTCCTGTTTTAACTTATGGCTGTGGGATCTTGTCACCACACAGTTCAGGAAAATTCCAGGGTATTTTTCTTTTAACTACTCAGTTCCCTTTTTGTTTTTGGCTTTTCCACTACAATGACGGTTTCCATGGCCGTCCTTTCCCAAGCAACTGGTGTAGGAGTTTTAACATGGTTGTCAGATCTGGCTGAAGCTTGTCATCGTACTTCGCCAACCCCAATAATGATTGCACTTGAGATACGTTCTCTAGTCCAGGGGCCTTCACAATGGCCTCCTCCTTCTTGGGTGCCTTGTGTAGACCTTCACCATCGATTATTAGGCCCAACTAATCGATGCTGAATGTCTACACAAGGCCCATCGATTACTTGGAGTCTCTAAAGAACTCTCATTTCTCCCTTTTTACTTGCAGGCTGTACTCCTGCAACCATCTGAGGGTTTCTTCTAAATCTTCAAAAGCTCCTTTTCGGTGGAGTCCCTAAACAAGATATTGTCCAGATAACACTGGACTCCTGGCAACCCATTTAGTGTTGGTCTATGGTCCTCTGGAATAGAGCCAGCGCCGACATGATGCCAAATGAAAGTCACTTGTAATGAAAAAGTTTGATTAATCAGTGGTGGCATGGGACTCCTCCCCTTGAGCACATTCTTACACTTGTCCAGGACATCTTGTCTTGTTTTTGAATCTACCAGCCGATCAATGTCATCTCAATTTAATTTCAATTTTTGTAACCAAGAGCATCCAAATAAAGGACGGTGGTCCTCTTTAACTATATGCAGTGGTAACTCTGCACTCTGACCCCTTAGCTGTACTTTCATCAGTGTATCGCCCTTCAGTGGCACCACTTGTTCCATGTACGTATGTAGAGTAATCTAAGCAGGCTTCAGCGGCCATGTACTTAATTTTTCCTTTTACACTGAATCGGGAATCAATGACACCGTATTGATAGGATATTTAACCGAAATTCAGTTGATTTTGACTCCTCTCCTTCCTCTACAAATTCGGCTGACTCCCCGGATAGGATTTTCCGGCTGTGCTTGCCCCAAACCTTCTCTCTGCATTGTGCCCAGCAGTTTTGGGTAATGTGACCCGCTCGCTTACATCCGTGCCATTGAACTTCACGGGTCCAACATGTGGACTCTTTTGGCCAGACTGCCACATTGTGCAGTTGGCACCACACTCTGCTGACCTTCTGCTACTTTATGTACTTGGGCATCGACCCCCAATTGTGTTGCCTTGTTGGTGACCAACTCCATTGCAGTAGCTATTTCAAAAGGTACCTTGAAATCCAGCATTTCTTCAATAGCCTCCATTGGATGGCTTCATGATGGAGGCCACAAAATAAACGGCCCCGCAAAGCATCCTGGAGAAAACCTCCGTATCCACAGTGCTCTGCCAATCTTTTTTAAAAAGGCCACAAATTGAGCAATGGACTCACCTTCCTGCTGTACCTGTTTATGAAAAGGAAAGTGTTCCACAATCATAAGTGGCTTGGATGCAAAATGGTTTTCCAACACCACACAGTTCCCAGTTTTTTCTGGTTGCACCAAACTCCTGAGGGTTGCAAAAATCTTCCTTCCAATGGTGCTCTCAAAAACCGGTACCGCTAGGTTTTCATTCACTTTATTTGCTTTCAAATAGGAATGAAAATGTTCGATATATAGGATCCAACTTTCTGTTTCCTCATTAAGCAATCCCATTGCTCTGAATTGGTTCGCCATTTTATTTTCCCGCCAGCAGGAGATTTTCCTGCCACTCGCGTTTCAGTAGCCGCTTGCCAAGTCCCCTCATTTCACGCTTCTCATGCCAGCCACTCCCTTACCGACTGTGCTAGTGATCCTCCCACTAATTTTTCTGTCGACCGCAGACAGAATCCCCTCACAACAGCTCTCCATGACGCTTAAGGCTGTTCTCTATAAGTATACCATGCTTCCTCCTCAATCTGCACAGTATTCGATGTCTGGGCGCCATCTGATCATCTTCCCCCTTCTGAAAAATGACAGTAACACACACTCTGTGGGTTGTGACTCAGCCTCATCGCCAGTTCATATAAGTATTATAGAATTATCATAGACTCCTACCATGCAGAAGAAGGCCATTCAGCCCATTGAGTCTGCACTGACCACAATCCCATAACCTGATTGTTACCAGGCTCTATCCCCATAACCCGATACATTTACCCTAACTAGTCTCCCTGACACTAAGGGGCAATTTTCCATGGCCAATCCACCTCACCTGCACATTTTTGGACTGGGAAGAAACCGGAGCACCCAGAGGAAACCCATGCAGATGCAGGGAGAATGTGCAAACTCTGCACAGACCATGACCCAAGCCGGGAATCAAACCCGGGTCCTTGGCACTATGAGGCAGTTGACCATGCCACCCTGTTATGTTTGGGTCTAATTAATAACAGTTAGAAGACCACATGGTAGGTCGGTATAACTCAAACAAGGAATGGTTTATTGAACATCTTAACTGGTGCACAGCTAGTCCAAGACTGTCTTCTCAGGTAGAGTTTGTTTTCCCTCGGTCACCTGAACCGCTCTCTTATGTATGTAGTGGGGGCATAACACCCCCCTCTACCTACATAATAATGATGATTGTCCCTTTCTATAACCTCTGCATTACCTGTTACTATTGGCATGATACTTGTGTCCTCCACCATGAAAACTGGGGCAAAATACTGATTATACCATTTCTGTGTTTCCCACTATTAACTCTCCAGTCCCATCCTCCAAGGGATCAACATTCACTTCAGCTACTCTCCTCCCTTTTATATACTTCCAGCAACTTTTGCTACCTTTTTTATACTTTGCACTAATTTTCTTTCATAATTTACCTTTGCTCTTTTATTACTTTTTTAGTAACCCTTGGTTGATCTTTAAAAGTTTTCTGACCTTCCAGCCTGCCGTTGGCCTTTGTAATATGGTATGTCTTAGTTTTTGTCTTTGTTATTTTTACTTTCTTGCCAAGGCATGGATGTTTTTCCCCCCATTACAATCTTTCTTCCTATGTGGAACATATTTTGTTTGGGAAGAATTGAATATCTCCTGAAACATCTGCCATTGCTTATTGTTGCGAAGTTGAGTAGAGTAATTGTAGACTCGTGTTCATAAAATTATAAACTGCCAGGGAAAAAGCATTGCATGCCATTGTCCCATTAAAAAGGTGGTGCTTTTTCTGTGCTTAGAAAGTTTTAAAAAGTAAGTACATATAGAGTGCCCAAAAATGAAACATCCAAAATGAAAAATTTGTATCAAAAAGCCAAGCAGCAGGGTTATCAAGGCAACAGGCTTTCAGATTTATTTGAATTCAGCCCATCAATTTGAATTAGGCACTTAGATACCAAAAACCTATTGGATTTAAATCCAATGATTTTGTCAACCTCGGACCATTCATATTGTGGGAATATTGATATGTCATCACAGGTATAAAAGAAGGGTAGCAGTAGGACAAAAGCAGAGAGCATCTGCCAGAGTAACAACTCTTAGTTCAGCTCTAGAGAGAGAGAACTGCAAGCTCTCACAGCTTCATCTGTGACTTAAGAGAAAGCACTATTTCAGTAGAAAAGGTACCAAAGAAGAAAAAAGTTCCATCCAAAAGAATCAACAGAAAAGGCCTCGAACATTCTGGAAGGCGCCAAACCTGGTTATAATTGTGAGAGTGACAAAATGTTATTTTGTTAATGAGTGGGAATTGTATTTATCTGAACAGCATTCCATTAGAATCGTGTTTTATTCAGTTTGTTAATAGTTTAGTTAACTTGTTCACTGTTAGATAAATAAATTGTTACATGTTGACTGGGCAGCATGGTGGCGCAGTGGTTAGCATTGCTGTCTCACAGTGCCAGGGACCCGGGTTCAATTCCAGCCTCAGGTCACTGTCTGTGGAGTTTGCATGTTCTCCTTGTGTCTGCATGGGTTTCCTCCGGGTGCTCCGATTTCTTCCCACAGTCCAAAGATGTGCGGGTTAGGTTGATTGGCCATGCTAAATTAACCCTAGTGTCAGGGGGATTAGCAGGGCAAATGAGGGTTACGGGTATAGGGCCTGGGTGGGTGCAGACTCGATCGGCTGATTGGCCTCCTTCTGTATTGTAGGAATTCTATGATTCTATGACTTTTGAGAGTGTGTCGGGGAGTTATTTTAACTGCAAGTTGCTGAAGAGTAGATCGTACCACTCTACACACTCTTACAGATTATGAGGTGAGGTACTCCTCTTTGAGTGGTTAGGTGCTAGTTCTCAGAGGGGGGGGTCCACCTCCACTTCATAACATTATCAACCATCCTATCTTTTAGTCATCCTGCCCAGCCTATCTAAATTCTATCTATATGCATATTAAAGATAATTCCAAAGACTGACAATGCTTTCTGAGAAAAAGATCCTTCTCATCTCTGTCTTAAAGACCCCTTATTTTTAAACTGTGTCTCCAGTCTCTCCAAGAAGGGAAAACATCTTTTCAGAATCCACCCTGACAGGTCCCCTTAGGATTTTGTATGTTTCAATAAGATCACCTGTCATTCTTCTGAATTCCAATGGATACAGGCATAGTCTGTCAAAACTTTAACTCCAGCACTTCCCCACCCCCAATGCATCACAGCTTGGTATGGTTCCTGCTCTGACCAAGTCCGCAAGAAACTACAAAGGGTTGTGAATGTAGTCCAGTCCATCATGCATACCGGCCTCCCATCCATTGACTCCGTCTACACTTCCCGATGCTTCAAGGACCCAATGCACCCCGGATGTACTCTCTCCCACCTTCTTCCTTTGGGGAAAAAGATACAAAAATCTGAGATCACGTACCAACCGACTCAAGAGCAGCTTCTTCCCTGCTGCCCTCAGACTTTTGAATGGACATACCTTATATTAGGTTGATCTTTCTCTAAACCCTAGCTATGACTGTAACACTACATTCTACACCCTCCTTTGCTTCTCCCCTATGTACTCTATGAATAGTATGCTTTGTGTCGCACGCAAGAAATAATACTTTTCAATGTATGCCAATACATGTGACAATAGAGTCACAGAGGTTTACAACATGGAAACAGGTCCTCTGGCCCAACCTGTCCATGCCAACCTCGTTTGTTTTTACCACTAAGCTGGTCCCAATTTCCCATGTTTGGCCCATATATCCATTTTACCCATGTAACTGTCTAAATGCTTCTTCAAAGACAAAGATGTACCCACCTCTACAACTATCTCTGGTAGCACGTTCCAGACATTCACAACCCTCTGTGTGAAAAAATTGCCCCTCTGGACCCTTTCTCCCCTCTCACCTGAAACCTATGCCCTCCAGTTTTAGACTCCCCGACCTTTGGGAAAAGATGTTGACTATCTATAAGATCACCCCCTAAGCCTCCTATCCTCCAGAAAAAAAGTCCCAGTCTATTCAGATATTTCTTATAGCTCATACCGTCAATCCTGGTAGCGTCCTAGTAAATCTTTTCTGCATTATTTCTAGTTTAATATCCTTTCTATAATAGGATGACCAGAACTGTACACAGTATTCCAGTTGTGGCCTGACCAATATCTTGTACAACTTCAACAAGATGTCCCAACTCCTGTATTCAATGTTCTGACCAATGAAGCCAGGCATGCCGAATGCCGCCTTCACCACCCTGTCCACCTGTGACTCCACTTTCAAGGAGCTATGAACCTGTACCCCGAGATCTCTTTGTGCTATAACACTCCCTAACGCTCTACTATTAACTGAGTAAGTCCTGCCCTGGTTCAGTCAACCAAAATGCATCACCTCACATTTATCTAAATTAAACTCCATCTGCTATTCATCAGCCCACTGGCCCAATTGATAAAGATCGCGTTGCAATCCTAGATAATATTCTTCACTGTCCACTATGCCATCAATCTTGGCGTTATCTGCAAACTTACTAACCATGCCTCCTAAATTCTCATTCAAATCATTAATATAAATGACAAATAACATTGGACCCAGCTCCAATCCCTGAGGCACACCGCTGGTCACAGGCCTATAGTTTGAAAAACAACCCTCGACAACCATCTTCTGTCATCAAGCCAATATTGTATTCAGCTAGCTACCTCACCCGGTATCCCGTGAGATTTAACGTTATGCAATAACCTACCTAGCAGTACCTTGTCAAAGGCATTTTTGAATAAATCAAATCAAATCAAATCACAGGTTTCAGTCTTCAATACTACTGCTGGGATGATGTCCAGACTCAATCGCTGCTGTATCCAGTGTCCTTGGTTATTTCTTCTTCTTCTGTGCAGTGAATTGAATTGCCTAGAAACTGTTATTTGTGATGGCAGGTACCTCAGGAGGAGACAGATGGATCATCCATTGGCACTTTTGGCTGAAGGTGGTTGCATATGCATGCTTCAGTCTTTTGCTTTAAGGATGAGGAGTCGTTGTTTGTGGAGTCTTTACCATTGCTCAGTTGTTTAATTATCTACCACCACCCAAGACTGGATTTGGCAGATCTGCAAAACTTTGATTCATTAGTTGTGGGATTGCTCAGCTCTGGCTATAGCACCTAATTTTTAAGTATGGCTGGTGCTGCTTCTGACTTGGTCTCCTACATTCCTCTTTGAATGAGTTTTGGTCTCCTTGCTTGATGGTAATGGTAAAGTCAGGGATCACCTCAAGTTTATACATTGTAATTGTTCGGACAAGTTTAGAAACTCCAAGGTACACTATGAAGTTAGCCTAGACCCCAACTGTTTTTGATTTTGGCATTATTGTGATCATAAGGTGGTTCACTCCAGGTGTGATTCTTTTGACCCACTAGGAAGCTTTTAACAAAACAAGCTTTATTTAGCGGTACAGTTTAACTATAACAAAAACAATTCGTGTAACTTTTACCAATGGAAATACTTAAACGCACCAAGATATAATTCTTTACTGTTAGCCTATCTCTATTAGTTCCAATTTAAGCAATATTCCTCAAAGCTGTAAATTCCTCTTCAGAATCAGTTAGCAGAAACACATAGGCTTATATGGGTTGCCAGTCCTCAAGCCATTTAACACCTCTGGAGAGAGAGAGAGATCTATTTTCTAGCAGGTCCTAGACTTCAATCTCAGAGAGAGAGCCAAATGCGGGCAATTGGGACGAGCTGAGGTGTTTTTAAAAAAAGGGCGGTATGGATAAGTTGGGCTGAAGGGTCTGTTTCCATGCTGTGAACCTCTTTGACTCTATGAGAGAGAGAATAGCTGCTACTCCTTGCAAATCCAAAGAGAAACTGCCTGCTTTTTTTCATCTGTCAGCCTAACTCTTCCCATTAGCACATGATGCGTTCTTGTCAATCAACCTAATTAAATCTCACTCTGAAACCCCAGGGGACAACCCAAACAATAAACAAAACTGCATTAACTTATTAAATCAAACACCTCAATAACTAGTAGCTATTATTCTTTCATTCTCAACAGGTGGGCTGCCTGAATCAGACAAAGCCGTTTAAACAGAGAGGAATCTTAACATAACCTTCACAAGAAACATGCCACAAAATACTTTTCTTAAAGGCACAGTGTCATCACACAGCTGAATACACTTCTGCTGCTAAACAAATGTTTACCAGGCTGATTCCTGGGATGGCACGACTGTCATTTGAGGAGAGACTAAATTGATTAGGATTATATTCATTGGAGTTTAGAGAGTGAGAGGGGACTAGAGGATTTCACAGTAATTTCATTGCATTGTTAATGTAAACCTATTTGTGGCACTAATAAATAAAATTCTAAGATGATTCGTCAGGGTAGATTCAGAAGAAATGTTACCGATGGTGGGGGAGTCCAGAACTAGGGGTCATAGTTTGAGAATACAGGGTAAACCTTTTAGGACTGAGATGAGGAGAAATTTCTTCACCCAGAGAGTGGTGAATGTGTGGAATTCTCTACCACAGAAAATTGTTGAGTCCAAAATGTTGTGTGATTTCAAGAAGGAGTTAGATATAGCTCTTGGGGCTAAAGGGTTCAAGGGATATGGGGCCTAGGCAGGATCAGGTTATTGAATTTGATGATCGGCCATGATCATAATGAATGGCAGAGTGGGCTCAAAGGGCCGAATGGCCTATGCCTCCTATTTTTTTATGTATGTTTCTATGAAATGGCCCACAAGCCCTCATGGATGCCCAGTTTTGAAGTACTAGATCTGTTCTGAATCTATTTTATTTAACACAGTGGCAGTGACACACAACATGGTGGAGGCTATCCTCTATGTGGAAACAGATGTGTCTGAGACTGTCATGATTGGTGAGGATGAGGTCAAGTAGGTTATTCCCTTTTGTTTTGTATTTTAACACCTGCTGGAGACCCTCTCTGGCAAGTATTTTCTTCAGGACTTGGGCAGCGTGGTGTCTTTAAGGGTCACCTCTGATCAAGCTTTTGGTTTTTGACACCAAATGCTCTCATATATATATTTTAGTTATCTGATTGTATACAATCCAGAATCCTACTTATTCTTTCCTGTTGCCAAACATTGTACTGTTATGTAGTTGCCATTATCCCCAAATCCCCTTCCTCTGTTATGTCCTATAAAACAATGCAGTTTAACTTTTCCAATCTTGCAACTTTACTTTAATTCATGTAGTAACATTTGTCACTGGTCCGCCAAGCTTCCTGGTTGCTTCGGCCTCTTTCTACTTGCAATCCTTCTCGAGTTAGTATTATTTGAAAGAAATTATAGAAATCATAGAAACCCTACAGTGCAGAAAGAGGTCATCTGGCCCATTGAGTCTGCACCGACCACAATCCCACCCAGGCCCTACCCCCATATCCCTATTCGGAGTAGCTCGGAGAGATTTGCTTATCCACCTTTCAGATTAATTCAATACATTGTAACCAGTAACAGACCTGTAACTGATCTCTGAGGTATACACTGGTTACCTTTTTTCATGCTTCAATTCTATGTACAACTTCCCTTTGCTTCCTTTATTCCAACTAATTTTTGGTCCATTTCTGAAGCCTGCCCACCTTGCTGATCAGTCACCTTTTGTGAGGGATTTGATTTTACGTTTCTTGAATGCCTTTGGGAAACTAAACAAATTTTTATGAGAATGCTGTCTCGATCTGATTAATTGTGTACTACTAACATCAGGAAAATCTCATTTATTCATCCTATCATGGACTCCCCTCTCGTATTTGCATGTTAAGATAGAATAATGGAAGTTTTTCATACTGTGCTAAATGTCTGCTCTAACCCTCTTCCTCTTTCACTGAACCTCAGCAGAAAAAATCCTGAGCAGGTGCAACATTAATTTGCACATGCATTCAAGAATGACTGCAGACTAATAAAGATAATGTAGTATTTCAAAAGGTAAAGTAATCAAATTATAATTCTTGCGTTAAATCCTTAATAGAGAAAAAAACCCACTGATTTTGACTGATTTGCTTTGTGCAAGATCAGCATTTTTTAATCAGTCGTTACCTTGAAATATGGTGCAACACTGCAAGTGTAATGACTTAATTTTTTTCTCTCATTTACTAATTGAATAGCAGCCTTGTACAGGCCAGAAAAATGCAATATTGATATTAATATGAATATTCGTGATGTGGTTAAAATGCAGTACTGGCAATAACTAGATTTATAACAAACTACTCTGGATTTCTCTGTCTTTCTCTTTCTCCTTCCTTTGCTTGACTACTTAGTTGACAATTCCACTTGTATACACAAGCTTGTCACTCTTCATTTACCTCCTCACTCTGCTTCTCTATTTCTGCTATTTGAATTCAGCTCTTAATATTGGGGGGGGGGGGGGGGGGGGGAAGACTGTGAACGACAGGAAACCAACTCCGTTTATGTTAGGAGGACCGGAAAATCCAGCAAGTGCCGGGCCATCTCCTCCACTGCATAACACGTGGTGGCGGGGATGGGGGGTGGTGCACGGAAAATGCCACCTATTGTTAAATTTCCTGAAATATGCTCGATTTCTCTGCATTTTGTCTCCCTCTAACTGTTTAACAAATAGCTATTTCTTCCTATCCTGGCATTTGCCTTCAAATCTTGTTGCCACATATTGACTATATTTATTGCACATTTCTAAATAGCCATTGCGAAGGTGAAGATAAGTCGTCATCTTGCATATAACTGAGTGTTAAGACAGTTAAGAGTTGACCACATTGCTTTGGGTCTGGAGTCGCATATCATAGAATCATAGAATCCCTACAGTACTGAAGGAGGTCATTAAGCCCATCGAGCCCACCGATAATAATTCCACCCAGACCCTATCATCACCCCGCATATTTACTCTGTTAATCCCCCTGACAGTAAGGGGCAATTTAGCATGGCCAATCCACCTAACCTGCACATCTTTGGAGAGTGGGAGGAAACCAGAGCAGCTGGAGGAAACCCATGCAAACATTCCACTGGGAGAATGTGAAAACTCCACTCAGTCACCCGCAGTCTGAATTGAACCTGGGACTTTGACGCTGTGAGGCAGCAGTGTTACCTCATTGTGCTACTGTGCCGCCCATGTGGGCCAGACCAGGTTAGGACAGCACATTTCCTTCCCAAAGGCCATTAGTAAACCAGGTGGGTTTTTAACGACACCAGTAGTTTCCTGGTACTAGCTTTTTCCTGGTACTAGCTTTTTATTCCTGATTTTTTAATTAACTGAATTTAGGTTCTCCAGTTCTTCCAGTATGGAAGTAAAAGCAACTTGCATTTTTAAATCCTGTCTCATTCTTCCAAAACCTGGCAGAACACTAACCTATGACTGTTCATTGGTATGATTTAAAGTTCAGTGCGCCAGTCTGTGAACATATCACTATGATAGCACAACTAATGCAACATTTCCAGCTGTGACCTCGACACTAATCCTATCCAACAAAATAATACTCAACTGTCTCTGCATAACATCCATTGTGCTGCCTATTGCAGACGTCGCACAAACTGCTAATCAAATTTACAGGACAATTTTGGACAATTTCTATTAAAAATAAGTTAGAAATGCATGTGGTTGAATTATTATGAATCTTAATAAAGGAAACTATGAAGTATGAGATGGCCTTGATAGATTGGGGAGAGTTACTTAAAGGGATGAGAGTGGATAGACAATGGCAAACATTCAAGGAACACATGGGGGAACTGCAGCAACTGTTTATTCCTGTCTGGCACAAAAGCAAAATGGGTAAGAGGGCCAATCCATGGCTTACAAAGGAAATTAGAGAGTATCCGATCTAAGGAAGAAGCATACAGATTGGCCAAGAAAAATAATAGGTCTGAGGATTGGGGCAGTACTGTACGAAAGTAAGTTTGTAGGGAACATAAAGACTGACACTCAGAGGGTTTCTATAGATATATGAAGAGAAAGAGGTTGGTGAAGACAAATGTAGGTCCCCTACAGACAGAAATGGGGGAATGTATAATAGGGGACAAAGAAATGGCCGAGCAACTGAATACATACTTTGGTTCTGCCTTCACAAAAGAGAACACAAATCAGATGCCAGAAATGTTGGAGATTGCAAGATTTAGTGAGAGGGAAGAAATGAGGGCAATCAATGTTAGTAGAGAAATGGTACTGAGAAAGTTGATGGGATTGAAGGCGGATAAATCCCCATTGATTAACCCATTCACCCAACCTGTCCAGATCATTCTGAAGGATCTCTGCATCCTCGTCAGTTCACCCTCCCACCCAACTTGGTATCATCTGCAAACTTTGAGATGTTACATTTTGTTCATTCATCCAAATCATTAATATATATTGTGAATAGCTGGGGTCTCAGCACCGATCCCTGATAATCTACATCCCAGCGTACTTCAGGAAGTGGCTATTGAAATAGTGGATGCATTGGTGGTCATCTTTCAGGATTCTGTAGACTCTGGAACAGTCGCTGCAGATTGGAGGGTAGCGAATGTCACTCCAATATTCAGAAATGGAGGTAAAGAGAAAACGGGGAATATAGACCAGTAAGCTTCACATCAGTAGTGGAGAAAATTCTCGAATCCATTATCAAGGACTTTATAGCAGAGCATTTAGAAAGCAGTGGTAGGATCAGACAGAGTCAGCATAGATTTATGAAGGGGAAATCATGCTTGACAAATCTGTTGGAATTCTTTAAAGATGTAACTAGTAGAGTTGACAAGGGGAACCAGTAGATGTGATATATTTGGACATTTCAGAAAGATGTGATATATTTGGACTTTCACAAAGTCCCACAGAAGAGATTATCATCCAAGATTAACGTGCATGGGATTGGAAGAAGTGTATTGAGATGGATAGAAAACTGGTTGGCAGAGAGGAAACAAAGAGTAGGAATTAATGGGTGCTTTTCAAATTGGCAGGCAGTAACTAGTGGAGTGCCACAGGGATCGGTGCTGATTGGGTGAATGGGCTAATCAATGGCAGATGCAGTATAATTTGGATATGTGTGAGGTTATTCACTTTGGAAGCAAAAACAAGAAGACCGATTACTACCTGAATGGCTGTAAATTGGGAGAGGGGACTGCGCAGCAGGATCTGGGTGCCCTTGTGCACCAGTCACTGAAGGTAAGCATGCAGGTGCAGCAGGCGGTAAAGAAGGCAAATGGCATGTTGGCCTTCATTGCGAGAGGTTTCGGGTACAGGAGCAAGGATGTGCTGTTGCAACTATACAGGCCTTGGTGAGGCCACATCTAGAAAATTGTGTGCAGTTTTGGTCTCCTTTTCTGAGGAAGGATGTTTTGCGCACAAGGTAGTGCAGACATGGTTTACCAGGCTGATTCCGAGGATGGCGGGACTGATGTATGAGGAGAGATCGACTAGGTTAGGATTATTTTCACTGGAGTTCAGATGAATGGGGGGGGGGACCTCATAGAGACTTATAAAATTCGAACAGGTCTAGACAGGATAGATGCAGGGAGGATGTTCCCGATGGTGAGGGAGTCCAGAACAAGGGGTCACAGTCTGAGGATTCAGGGTAAAAACATTTAGGACGGAGGTGAGGAGACATTTCTTCACCCAAAGAGTGGTGAGCCAGTGGAATTTATTACCACAGGAAATAGTTGATGCCAAAACATTGAATGCATTCAAGAGGCGGCTGAATATAGCACTTGTGGCAAATGGGGTCAAAGGTTTTGGGGGAAAAAGCAGGATTAAGCTATTGAGTTGGATGATCAGCCATGATCTTAATGAATGGCGGAGCAGGCTTGAAAGGCCAAATGCACTCCTCAAGCTCCTATCTTCTATGTGTCTATGATAGGAACTGAATCAGGGTGGTTTGCAGAGGTGGATGGTGTATCATTCGCAAGTCAGCAGGTTACATCAGTTGAGCTGGATTATAGTCAGTGTAATGATACTGTGCAAAACAGTGCCACCAGAAGAGGTGTTGGGGGTGGGGGGGGCAAGATGGAGATCCTTTCTTTCATAATAGGATGTTGTTGCAGACCACTTTTTATCTAACACATGAAAGAAATGCCCTCTTGCTCATTTATGATGTTGTGAAATCAAAAGTTAGGATTGAAGCATTATCAAGTGAAGACATGTTTGCGAGCAGGAAGACTTCCCAATTGATTAATCTGGCTGGTGAGGCAGGGGGTGGAATTTAATATTGTCTCGAGTTTGACCATTTCTTTGTGGCCATTAAATCAGAGTTGACTTCTTTGGTTTGAAATATTATCAACAAGTAAATTGCCCTTAAATAGGTGTATCCTTGAACCCTAGGAGTTAGCCTGGACAGGAACATACAACTTTTTCAAGTGTCTGTTTAATGTAATTTCCTAGCAATGGCAGAGCGAGTATCATAAAACTTCCCTTTGTATTTCTATAGGCGCTATGAGAAAGTATGATACAAACTAAACTATAAAAATTAAGAATATTTTTTGAAAAAATGATGATATTATGCATTCTGAGTCATTGGTTAATTTTTCTCGGTAACGTGTGCAGGTGTGACTTGAAACATTGTTAACATAAGTTAAAAGACAAGGGGAGCACTGAATATGAAGTACTGCCTCAAATTATAAATATTGGTCCAGATCTTCTGGTTTCTGGATTGACAGAGATCGGATATACGACCCAGTGTGTTTTGGAAGCCCCACCACACCAACTCTGTAGGTATTGCCCAAGAAGTTTGAATGTCTGGTGGATAATTCTCCATCTCCCTGGGACCCTTCAAAAAGTTCTCAGACTCTGAGTTCATTGGACTCCTGACTTTGATTCTGACTTTCCCTAGCAAAACTGGAGTACATGGTAATTGACGAGAAAACTCTCTGCTGATTGGAGTCATACCTGGCACAAAGAAAGAAGGTTGTGCTGATTGGAGGTTAGTCATCTCAGCCCCAGGACATCACTCAAGAATTCCTTTTTGGTCCAGTGTCCTTGGCCCAGCCATCTTCAGCTGCTTCATCAATGACCTTCCTTCCATCATATGTGGGGACGTTCATTGATGACTGCACGGTGTTCAGCACCATTCACAACTTATCAGAAACTGGAGCAGTCCATGTCCAAATGCAGCAAGACCTGGACCATATACAGGTTTGAAATGACAAGTGGCAAGTAACCTTTGTGCCACACAAGTGCCAGGTAATGACCATCTCTAACAAGAGAGGATCTAACCATCACTCCTTGACATTCAATGGCATGACCATTACTGAATCCCCTACTATCAATATCCTGGGGTTTACCATTGACCAGAAACTGAAGTGGACTAGTCATATAAATATTGCAGCTACCAGACCTGCAACACGTAATTCTGCTCTTGATGCCCCAAAGCCTATCCACCATCTACAAGGCACAAGTCAGGAGTGTGATGGAATACTCTCCATTTGCCTGGATGAGTGCAGCTCCAACAACACTCAAGAAGCTTGATACCATCCAGGACAAGCAGCCTGCTTGACGGCTACCCATTCCACAAAACATTCAATCCGTCCACCATTGACGAGCAGCGGCAACTGTGTGTACCATCCACAAGATACACTACAAGAACTCACCAAGGTTCCTTCGGCAAAACCTTCCAAGCTAATGACTGCTACAATCTAGAAGGATAAGAGCAGCAGATACCTGGGAATACAACCACCTGGAGACTCCCCTTCCAAATCACTCACCATCCTGACTTGGAAATACATCACCATTCCTTAACTGTCAATGGGTCAAAATCTTGCTCGCGTTCTTTGAAGACATAACCAGCACTGTAGGTGTACCTACACCTCGGGGATTGCAGCAGTTCAAAAAGGCAGCTCACCAGCGTCTTCTGAAGGGCAACTAGGGATGGGCAATAAATGTTTGTCTAGCCAGCAACACGCACATGCTATAAAATGAACAAAAATTGTTACCTGAATAGTAACCCATGAGCTGGAATTTTACCTCCCCGCCCGCCACGGAAATTGGAGTAGGCGAGAGGTGGACAATGGGAAGGTCCCTTGACCTCGGGCGGGATTTTATGGTTTCGGGACGAGTGAGGCCATAAAGTCCTGCCCAGGAACTGCAATTGATTTTCATAAAATCCCTACAGTGTAGAAGGAGATCATTTGGCCCATCTAGTCTGCACCGACTCTCTGACAAGAGCATCTTGCCTTGCCCTATCCTATCCCCTTAACCCCACATATTTATCCAGTTAATTCCCTAACCTACACACCTTGAGATACTGAGGGGCAATTTAGCATGGCTAATTCACCTAACAGCACGTCTTTGGACTGTGGGTGGAAACTGGAGCATTCGGAGGAAGCCCACGCAGACGCGGGGAGAACATGCAAACTCCACACAGTCACCCAGGGAATTGAACCCGGATCCCTGGCACTGTGAGCAGCAGTGCTAACCACTGACCACAGTGCTGCACTTGTTAGATAATGTTAGATAAAACTCTCGTCTAACTCCTGGGTAAATATGCAACCCTCCCATTTGACTGCCTGACTACCCCAGACCAACCTACTCAGCTGTCACCCTCGCCAACTGCCAATCTATCCCCTTACCTACATACCTCATCCACCAACCCATTTACTCACCTCCCCATCGATACATTGAGAAGCTTGGTGATCTTTAAACACTCACTAGAAAATGGCAGCCAGTGCAGTAAAAAGGGGGCATGCTGTCTGCACAGATTCTCTTTGATGCTCTCCTGCACTGAGCGAGTTGCGTAGGATTCTCCCATTGGAAGTTTAGACAGAAAGATTGCATGCAGGTAAAAGGGTGATTTTTCTGCCTAATCAGTGTTGGATACAGGGGTTCTAACACTGACCGTAAGATTTCGACTGTTGTGTAGAGCAATTCATGATTAAGTGTAGTTTTTTATTTACCATGTGGCTGTTGGTTAGAAACAGCATTTGAAATTTTCTATGGAACTGTGTGAATTTATGAAGTTGAACTGATATTGATGCTGCAGTGGAACTTCTGATCATGCAAGATGCCAATGTAATATTTTCAATTATGCAACAGATTCGGTTGAAAACATTTTCTCTTTAATTCATCAGATTCATTCTAAATTATAACATCTTGCTTCCAGAAATTATTCATGTAAAGACCCTTAACTGAAAAAATTGTAGGCATAAGTCTGGTTGGCTGTGTCCATTACTATGTTGATTGCAGTCTGTCGACATTTACTGCAAGATCTCTTTTCTCAATACAGGTTTATAGAACAAATCAGTGTGCTGGGGAGTTTGTCATCACATTTCCCAGAGCCTATCACAGTGGCTTTAACCAGGGCTTCAACTTTGCAGAAGCTGTAAACTTCTGCACAATGGACTGGGTAAGTGTGCACTTTCGGTATATGTATGGAGAAGATGCAGAGTAACACTTTCTGAATCTTCACGTAGAAAGAAAAGGTAATTTATAGTTTAAAACCTTGATTAAGAACTGAATGGACTTTATTTGTTACTAGATCAAGGAGATATGTTAATGCATTAAAATGAGAAGTTGTAATGTTTTTGGAGTCCCCTGATAACATTGAAAATGCACATCACCTCATGGCCCAAAAGCTTTGCTCTCGCATTTTACACTTGCCAACCCTGCTCTGAAATGTATTTTCAAATTACTGTTTGAAAGATATGTCCTGTTGAATGTGTTTGTTTTTTAGCTGCCAATGGGCCGACAGTGTGTAGAACATTATCGTCTCCTGAATCGTTACTGTGTTTTTTCTCACGATGAGATGATTTGTAAGATGGCATCCAAGTGGAAGGATCTGGATGTAGTTTTGGCATCTGCTGTTTATAAGGATATGATCATTATGATAGAGGAGGAGAAGAAATTACGGGAGGCTGTTTGCAAAATGGTGAGTGCTACAGAAAATAAGTAATTATGAAACAAAAGGTCATTTTGTTAATACTTGCAATCAGGACGACTGTTCACCTTCACCTCAAGAAATGTCTGCTCCTGTTCTATCTCCAGTCTCCATGCTGTTGAACTGTCTGTCACCTGCAAGCTCAACATGAAGCACATGCACTGACCATAAAGACCATCTTGTGCAAAACTCTCCTTTGTGTATCCTATCATTCAAACTCCCGCCCTCACTAACTTATCCTGATTCACTATTTGCCCAGTGTATTAAATATAAAATTATTGTGCTTTCTCTTTAGGGCCTCACCCCAATATGAAATTTCAATTTCATTTCATGCCCTCTCAGACAAGAACATTAGAAATAAAAGCAAGATTAGGCCATTCAACCCCTTGAGCCTGCTCTACATATAGAACCACTGGAGAAAGTGTAAGAAAGGTTTACAAGAATGATACCTGAACTATGGTCCGGATTTTTGCTAATGACACAGGAAGTTTGAATCAGGAAATTTCTTGACCTGGTAAAACCAGGTCGCTTAAAAGGATTCTGTCCACCATATTTCATTCTGGGGAATTGGGGGTGGTATGGAGGCAGTTGCGTGGTCTCTGGAGTCAGGTGACTGCTTAGACAGGCTGGTTAGAGGACCTCCCTCATTTCACTGGGACATGTGGCTCCTCGAGTCTACCTCACCAATCAGTAAGATCATGGCTGATCTGATCACGGCCTTAACTCCATTTTCCTGCCTATCTCCCATTGTGGGACTCTTGTCAATCAAAAATCTGTCTAACTAAGCCTTGATTATATTCAATCATTCAGCCTCCAGTGTTCTCTGGGTAGAGAAGTCCAAACACTATCAACCTCAGCGAAGAAATTCCTCCTGATTTCCATCTTAGATGGGGGAATCCTTTTCTTAAATGTGCCCTAATTTGAGATTTCCCCCTTGGAGGTATCCTCCTTGATAAACCTGACAAACCCCCTCAGATTCTTACATATTTCAGTAAGATTACCTCTCGTTCTTCTAAACTCCAATAGCTATACGCCTTCTCAATTTTTCCTCATAAGTTAGCCTAGTGAACCTGAATTTTTCCAATCTAAGTATGTCCCTGCTTATATAAAGTTTATTTGTTAGTGTCATAAGTAGGATTACATTAACACTACAATGAAGTTACTGTGAAAATCCCCTAGTCGCCACACTCCAGTTGGTGCCTGTTTGGGTACATTGAAGGAGAATTTAGCATGGCTAATGCATCTAACCAGCACATCTTTCCGACTGGGTGGAAATTGGAGCACCCGGAGGAAACCCACGCAGACACAGGGAGAACGTGCAGACTCTGCACAGACACTGACCCAAGCTGGAAATCGAACCTGAGTCCATGGCGCTGAGAGGCAGCAGTACCAACTGCTGTGCCACCATGCCACTCTGTAGGGAGGGCATTTAGGTAAATGCTGGTCTAGCTAGCAACAACCATATCCTGTGAATAAATAAAAAAAGTAACTTAAGCTGTACAGAATACTCCAACTGTGGTCTCACCAATGCACTGTGCGGTTTAAGAAAGACTTTCTTACTAATATACTCCACCCTACTTTAATAAAGGCTAATCTTTGTAACCTCCTCAACTTGGTTCACTACCTATCTTCATGCCATCAACAAATTTGCTGCAATACAATCAGGTCCTTCATCCAAATCATTAAGAACAAAGAACAATACAGCACAGGAACAGGCCCTTCGGCCCTCCAAGCCCGCGCCGCTCCCTGGTCCAAACTAGACCATTCTTTTGTATCCCTCCATTCCCACTCCGTTCATATGGCTGTCTAGATAAGTCTTAAACGTTCCCAGTGTGTCCGCCTCCACCACCTTGCCTGGCAGCGCATTCCAGGCCCCTACCACCCTCTGTGTAAAATATGTCCGTCTGATATCTGTGTTAAACCTCCCCCCCTTCACCTTGAACCTATGACCCCTCGTGAACGTCACCACCGACCTGGGGAAAAGCTTCCCACCGTTCACCCTATCTATGCCTTTCATAATTTTATACGCCTCTATTAAGTCTCCCCTCATCCTCCGTCTTTCCAGGGAGAACAACCCCAGTTTACCCAATCTCTCCTCATAACTAAGCCCCTCCATACCAGGTAACATCCTGGTAAAATTAATAACAATTGTAAAATATTTGAAGACCCAGCACCAATCGCAGAGGCATTTCACTGGTTACAGTGACGCTCTGTTTCTTGTTAATCCTCTATCCATATCACTCCAACACCATATGCTCTTGTATAGTTACCTTTTATATGACGCCTTTTCAAATGCCTTTTGGAAATCCAAATACATTATATTGACTGGTTCCCCTTTGTCATCTCTATTTATTATATCCTCAAAGAAGTGATAAATTTGCCAAAACACAATTTCCCTTTCACAAAATTGACTCTGCCTGATTGCATTGTGATTTTCTAAACCTCCTGCTTCGGAATAAGGTCAATGAACTGATGGCACAAATACAGACAAATGGGTTGTCCAGGGACTGTGGGTTGGGGCTGGGGCCAGGGGCGGGGCTGGGGTGGAGCGTGGGGCTGGGGGGGTGAGGGCAGGACAGGTCTGGGGCTGGGGTCTGCCCTGTGCTCAGCACTGACCGGGTGACCCGCACTGAGATAGTCAGCATGCAGTGACCAACATGGGGTGGCGGTGAAGGATGAACATCAGCAGCACCTGATGCAGATATGGAGTAACAAATCAGGAGGGAGCAAAAATTCCAACCTGCTGCACAACTCCCAGTGTGTAAATAGTAGCTATAACTGATTTAGCAAGTTGTGATCTCCAGCAGCATATTTTGGTAGTAGTAGAGACGGGTACAATTTTGCCTTTTAAACAGCATTTAGACGTTACATAGGTAAGATGGTTATAGAGGGATGTAGGCCAAACACAGGCAGTTGGGACTAGCTTAATGGTAAAAACTGGGCAGCATGGATAAGTTGAGTGGAAGGGGTGTTTCCATGCTGTAAACCTCTATGGTTCTATGATTTTGTGGGATTACTGAAACTTGGTTGCAGGAGGACCGGGACTGGGAGTTGAGTATCCAAGGGTCCTGAGATGTGTAGGTTAGAGGGATTAGCGGGTAAAATATGTAGGGATATGGGGGTAGGGCCTGGGTGGGATTGTGGTTGGTGCAGACTTGATGGGCCGAATGGCCTCTTCCTGCACTGTAGGGTTTCTACGATTCTATGGTCCTCAGTATTCCGAAAGGATAGACAGGATGGAACAGGAGGTGGAGTTGCTTCCTTGGTTAAAGATGACATTAAGAAATGATATTGGCACTAAGGGCCAACATGTTGAATCGATCTGGGTGGAAATAAAAAACAAAGGAGAAAACACCTTAGTGGGAGTAATTTACAGGCCCCCGAACAATACCTCCAAATTGAGGCAGAGTATAAACCAAAAAATAATGAGGGCTTGTAAGAAGGACACAGCAGTAATCATGGGTGATTTTAACATGCATTTTGACTGGATTAAACAAATTGGCAAAGGGAGCCTTGAGGGAGATTTCATAGAGTTGGTGAGGAATTGTGTCTTCGAGCAATGTGTTATGGAACCAATCAGGGAGTAGGCTATTTTAGTTTAGGATTATAAACGAAGAATGGTTGATAAATAGTCTTGTTAAAGATCCTCTTGGAAAGAGTGATCACAGCATGCTAGAATTTCAGATTCAGATTGCACGAGAAAAGACAGAATGCAAGACTAGAGTTTTAGCATTGGGCCGAGGTAATTATTTCGGCCTGAGGAAAGAGTTGGCCCAAGTAAATTGGGCAGAAATAATTGAGGGCAGAACAGTTGAAGAACAATGGCGGATGTTCAGGGAGATATTGAATACCTCACAATTAAAGTATAGTCCTGAGAGGAAGCGGAATTGTAAAAGGAATTGGCGAGACAAGGAAGTCGAAGGACATAAAGGCAAAAACTAGGGCATACCAAACTGCAAAAGCTAGTGGTAAGCTAGAGGATTGGGAGAACTTTTAAGGTTCAGCAAACGACTACTAAAATAGAATCAAAAGAGCTAAGATAAACTATGAAAGGGAACTAGCAGAACACAGATACCGAAAGCGTCTATAAGTATATAAAGAGGAAGAGAATAGCTAAAGTAAATGTTGGCCCTTGAGAGGATGATACTGGTGAGGTATTAATGGGGAACACAGAGATGTTGGAGGCAATAAACCAATATTTTGCCACTGTCTTCATGGTAGAGAATAATGGAAATTTTCCAAAAACTGTAGTTAATGCAGAGGAACTTGGTGCAATAACCCCCACTCGATTGAAGGTATTGAGAAACTAATGGAATTAAGGGCAGATCAGTCTCCAGAACCTGATGGCATGCACATTATGGTATTGAAGGAGCTGGCAGCAGAAGTAATAGATGCATTGGCTGTGATACTTCAAAATTCCTTGGATTCTGATAAGATGCTGGTGGATTGGAAACACGCCAATGTGACACCCCTATTCAAAAAGTGAGGGAGGCAAAAAGTAGGAAAGTATAGGCCAGTTAGCCTGACCTCTGTGGTGGGCAAGTTGCTGGAATCAATTATCAAGGAGGAGACAATTGGAGCAATTGGAAAGTTAAAACTCAGTCCACCATTGTCAGCATGGTTTTATAAAGGGAAAGTCATGCTTGACAAACTTGCTTGGGTTCTTTGAGGACGTAGCCAGCAAGGTAGATAGTGGGGAGCCTATAGATGTGGTATATCTAGACTTCCAGAAGGCGTTTGACAAGGTGCCGCATAAAAGACTGATCCAGAAGGTGAGATTGCAGGGGATTGGGGGAAGAGCACTAGATTGGATTGAGGATTGGCTGACTGACAGAAAGCAAAGGGTCAGGACAAATGGGTCCTTTTGTATGAGGGACGTCATGCCTCACAAATTTGGTTGAGTTTTTTGAGGAGGTGACAACGATTGACGAGGGAAGGGCCGTGGATGTCGTCTATATGGATTTTAGTAAAGCGTTTGACAAGGTCCCTCATGGCAGGCTGGTGCAAAAGGTTAAATCTCACGGGATAAAAGGTGAGCTAGCTAGATGGGTGGAGAACTGGCTTAGCCATAGAAGACGGAGGGTAGCAGTGGAGGGTCTTTTTCCGGTTGGAGTTCTGTGACTAGTGGTGTTCCGCAGGGCTCTGTACTGGGACCTCTGCTGTTTGCAATATATATAAATGATTTGGAGGAAGATGTAACTGGTGTGATCAGCAAGTTTGTGGACGACACGAAGATTGCTGGAGTTGCGGATGGTGATGAACATTGTCAGAGAATACAGCAGGATATAGATAGGCTGGAACATTGGGCGGAGAAATGGCAGATGGAATTTAATCCAGATAAATGCGAAGTGATGCATTTTGGTAGATCTAATGTAAGGGGGAGCTATACAATAAATGGCAGAACCATCAGGAGTATAGACACACAGAGGGACCTGGGTGTACAAGTCCACAGATCCTTAAAGGTGGCAGCACAGGTGGAGAGGGTGGTGAAGAAGGCATATGGCATGCTTGCCTTTATTGGACGGGGCATAGAATATAAAAGTTGGCATATGATGTTGCGGCTGTATAGAACGATAGTTAGGCCACATTTGGAATACTGCGTCCAGTTCTGGTCGCCACACGACCAGAAGGACGTGGAGGCTTTGGAGAGAGTACAGAGAAGGTTTACCAGGATGTTGCCTGGTATGGAGGGTCTTAGCTATGAGGAGAGATTGGGTAAACTGGGGTTGTTCTCCCTGGAAAGACGGAGGATGAGGGGCGACCTAATAGAGGTGTATAAAATTATGAAGGGCATAATTTGAACAGTGGGAAGCTTTTTCCCAGGTCGGAGGTGACAAACACAAGGGGTCACGGGTTCAGGTTCAACACAGATGTCAGGGGGACATATTTTACACAGAGGGTGGTGGGGGCCTGGAATGCACTGCCAAGCAAGGTGATTGAGGCGGACACGCTGGGATCGTTTAAGACTTATCTAGATAGCCCCATGAACAGACTGGGAATAGAGGGATACAAAAGAATGGTCTAGTGGGCACATGAGCGGCGCAGGCTTGGGGGGCCGAAGGGCCTGTTCCTATGCTGTATTGTTCTTTGGTTGTTCTTCTCTGGCTGGCAAAATGTAACTAGTGGGGTGCTGCAGGGGTCAGTCCTCAGACCTCAACTATTTACAATCTATATAACTGATCAGCAAGCAAGGAGTGTAACATATCAAAATTTGTGCTTGATACTAAACTAAGTGGTAAAGCAGGCAGTGAAAAAGATATAAAGATTTTACAGATGGATATAGGCGAGGAGAATGGGCCAAAATTTGGCAGATGGAGTTTAATGTGTATAAGTGTGCGGTTATCCATTTTTGGCAGATAAAATAGAAATGCAAATTATTGCCCAAGTGGAAAGTAGACTCAAAATATGTCCAGGCAGAGGGATCTGGGTGTCTTTGATTATGAATTGCAGAAATTCGGTATGCGGGTGCAGCATGTAATAAAAAAAGGCAAATGGGATTTTGGCATTTATTGCAAAAGGACTCGAGCATAAAAGTAGAGAAGTGCTTCGCAATTGTATAAGGTGTTGGTGAAACCACATCTGGAGTATTGTGCCCAGTTTTGATTTCCTTATTTGAGGAAAGAAGTGGCGGCATTGGAGGCAGTTCAGAGAAGATTCACCAAATTGATTCCTGGGATTAAAGGGTGGAGGTAGAAGGAGAGATTAAACAGTTTGGACTCATACTCACTGGAGTTTAGAGGATAAGAGGGGTTCTATGTTCTATCTGATCAAGGTTTATAAAATTTTAAGAGGAATTGACAGAGTAACTGTAGACCGAATATTTCCTCTTATGGGGCAATCTAGAACAAAGGCCACAGGTATAGGTTGCGAGGCAGTAAATTTAAAACATGAGTTGAGGAGGAACTACTTCTGGCAGAGGGTGGTAAATTTGTGGAACTCGCTGCCCCATAGGGGTCTGAATCGATGACTGGTTTTAAGAAGGCAATAAGATATATTTCGAATAAAAATATATGGGGATATGGGGAACAGGTGGGAAGATGGATTTGAGACCAGATCTGATTGAATGGCAGAGCAGGCTCGAAGGGCTAAATTTGCCTACTTACGTTCCTATGTTCCTATATTATTATAATAATAATGGTAATTATTATTACTCTATAATAGTTTCAAACATTTTCCCCAGTGACAAAAGTTAGATTAACTGGCCTGTAATTTCATGTTTTCTGTTTTCCTCCTTTCTTGAATAGAGGTATTTGTGGTTTTCAATCTGCTGAGACCTTTCCGTAATCTAGGGAATTTTGGAAAATTACAACCAATGTATCCACAAGTTTTGCAACCATTTATTTTAAGGATGAAGGCCGTCAAGACTAGGGGACTTGTCTGCCTTCAGTTCTGTTAATTTTCCCATTATTTTTTCACTCATGATAGTTATTATTTTTAAGTTGCTCCCTCCCTTTTGCCTCTTGATTTTCTACTATCCTTTTTGTGTCTTTGCTGAGAAAATCCTGATATTGTGGAGAGCAGTCTGATCCTCCAACAAACTAATTTCTATTTAGCCACTCTTCCTGATATAACTTTAGAAGTTTTTAGTGACTGGTTTTATATTTCTTACTATATTTTTCTCTCATTCCTATTTTCTGTTTGGTCATCCTCTGGTAAAGTTTTAGAATCTTGTGGCCTACCACTAGGCTTATATGCCTTTTCATCCAATTTGAAACTTAGTTTACTTAGTTCGTCACGCATGGTGCATCTTTCTGGTAGAGTCTTTCTTCAGTGGAATGTATTTTTGGGGAGAGTTTTGAAATATCTCTTGAAATGTCGGTCACTTTTTCTCTACTGACTTCCCTTTTAACGAATTTATCCAGTCCAGTGTCCCAAACCTTTTCAGGCCATATAACCCTTTTGACTTCCCAAGAGTACTTACGGAACCCCAGAGAAAGATATCAAACATACCAAAACAAATTCATCGAAGTCTTTTCTATTTCTTAAATCTACATATTATAATGAAAAGGTTCTCTTGTTCAATACCGTACTTCAATCTATTGGGGAGAATGATGCTGCTTCATTTGCTCGCATTTGTTCACAATTAGGATGATGCGAGAGAGTTGGATTCTCATTATATTGCTAACCTTTTCACCAAGGCCATTCACTGGCACCTCATGCTCCGAGGTCCGGCCAACCCCCTGCTCTGAGGAGCCCACCCCTGCTCCGAGAGCCCTACCCCGGTCCGAGGTCCCCGGCCCGCCCCCTGCTCCGAGGCTCTGCCCCAGTCCACCCCCTGCTCCAAAGGCCCCCATCCCAGCCCGCCGCCTGCTCCGAGGCCCCCTCCCCCTGCTCCGAGGCCCCCTCCCCCTGCTCCGAGGCCCCCTCCCCCTGCTCCGAGGCTCCCGCCCCGCTCCCTGCTCCGAGGCCCCCGGGGCCCCACCCCCCCACCGGCCCCTTGCTCCGGGGCCCGGCCCCTTGCTCCGGGGCCCGGGCCCCTTGCTCCGAGGCCCCTTGCTCCGAGGCCCCGCCCTCCCGGCCCTTTGCTCAGCATTGGTTTTCCGCTGCCTCTGGAAGGAACAAACCTGATCACCCTGTGAGTTCTTGTCATCGTATTTCTTTGTGATAGTTTTCAGTTATTTTTCCCTTTACTTGCCCTTGTGAGACTTGTAAAGATACAAAATGTCATGGGTCCTATGTTTCTTACAGAATTAGAGTTGAAATCAAGGCAGAATTTCAGATTGCAAGGTTTGTAGAAACATAGGAAAACTAAGCACAAAACAGGCCCTTCGGCCCCACAAGTTGTGCCGAACATATCCCTACCTTTTAGGCCTATCTGTAACCTCCATCCTATTAAGTCCCATGTACTCATCCAGGAGTCTCTTAAAAGACCCTATTGAGTTTGCCTCCACCACCACTGACGGCAGCCGATTCCACTCGCCCACCACCCTCTTGTGAAAAACTTCCCCCTAACATTTCCCCTGTACCTTCCCCCCAGCACCTTAAACCTGTGTCCTCTCGTAGCAGCCATTTCCACCCTGAGAAAAAGCCTCTGAGAGTCCACTCGATCTATGCCTTTCAACATCTTATATACCTCTATTCGGTCTCCTCTCATCCTCCGTCTCTCCAAGGAGAAAAGACCGAGCTCCTTCAGCCTATCCTCATAAGGCATGCCACTCAATCCAGGCAACATCCTTTATGGTTTAGAATTGGGGTTCTCATTAACTGCAGGAAAATTGGAACCTTCAAAAATATGTTGAAGTTTATTTATTAGTCATAAGTGAGGCTTATATTAACACTGCAATGAAATTGCTGTGAAATTCCCCTCGTCGCCACACTCTAGTGCCGGTTCGGGTCAATGCATCTAACCAGCACGTCTTTCAGATTGTGGGAGGAAACCGGAGCACCTGGAGGAAACCCACGCAGACAAGGGGGTTTCAACACAACACAAACTCTACACAGACAGTGACCCAAGCCGGGAATTGAACCCGGGTTCCTGGCGCTGTGAAGCAGCAGTGCTAAACACTGTTACTCCATGCCGCCCGTCCATATCCATCTGAGTGGAGCAAATCGAAACGCATTATCTGTTGTGAGTAATGTTTTTACAAAACAAACCTGAAGCTAATTGTCTTATAATGCCTGACAGATGTTTTTGAAATGCATGAGGACCTTCTGATCTCAAAAATTGTCAGGTAGTTATGTACTTGCAAGCACCACAGGTAATTAACATAGCTGCAGGAACCACTGATTCATTTTCTGCTGTACTGTTTGCTTGGATAGACAAAAGCATGTGATGAATTAGTCTGTAGTTAGAATTGTGAATGGGACATTCTGGTTGAATGTTTCATTGCTTTGATTGTCTGGAAAAACATATTTTCATACAATTCCTCTTAAGGATATTTTACGGTAGGTTTTTTTTTGCATAAAATCTGAGCTATTGACATGGCTGTTTTCTGCTAACCTGTTAGCAGACCTGAACACTGCAGAAATAACTGAAAGTTAGATTAAACATGAATATAAATTTTCATTGAAAATAAATTAATCTGTTTTCCTCATTATAGGGAGTAATTGATTCTGTGAGGGAGAAATTCGAGTTATTGCCTGATGATGAGCGACAGTGTACAAAGTGCAAGACTACTTGTTTCTTGTCTGCAATCTCATGCATTTGTAAGTCCAACCAGCTGGTTTGTCTATACCATGCTAAGGAACTGTGCTCATGTCCACCACACAGATGTCATCTCAGGTAAATAATGCAAGGACTTCCCTGTCTAGAATGAACGTTGCTGTTTGATCATCCAGTAAAGAGAAAGCCTTGACTTTATGGGCAAGTTATATTAGGAGATGTGCCTTGGACAGTGAAGCTCCATATATGTTATTTTAAAAAAATTCATTTGTGGGATATGGGCATCGCTGGCTGGCCAGCGGTTTATTGCCCATCCCTGGTTGCCTTTGAACTGAGTGGCTTGCTAGGCCATTTCGGAGAGCAGCTCAGAGTCAATCACATTGCTGTGGCTCTGGAGTCACATGTAGGCCAGACCAGGTAAGGATGGCAGATTTCCTTCCCTAAAGGATATTAGTGAACCAGATGAGTTTTTGGGACAATCGACACTGATTTCATGGTCATTAGTAGATTCTCAATTCCAGATATTTTTTATTGAATTCAAATTCCACCATCTGCCGTGGAGGGATTCGAACCCGGGTGCCCAGAACATTCGCTGAATTTCTGGATTAATATTCTAGTGATAATACCACTAGGCCATCACCTTCCATCTGAGACAAGCCAGTTACATACGCCTCATTGAGGCCGTAGATATCGGAGTGAGACGAAGCTAAAAAGAAGTTTCCAGAGGTTACTGCCTTATTTCTGTGTCTAAAAGGTGTTCGACTTCTGGATTTCTTCTGCCTTTTTTTTCAACTCTAGACATTTTCGGGTTCCATGTTTCAGACATCTAATTGATGTAGCATGTCCCAGTGGGTTTTCAATTGTCCTCAAAATTTGTAGCATTTCCATGTTATGAAACAAAGAATCCTCAAGTGTATTTTTGGCAGTGGTGCTATCCCATGTCTTCACAGGATCCTTCTCGACTTTGTAAAACTTAAGGCTTTTATGCCAAATAACTTATTAAACTGTGATAGAACACAGTATCCTAATTATGTATATTTGAAGGTAGTCAAGTTTGTAACAGAAAATGGCAAATGGTGAACAATTGCTACACTAAATTAATAGCATGTCTTCCTGTTGGAAAGAGTGAGCAAGTATTGCAGAAGTGATTTCACTGGCTGAGACATATATGCTGGTTGGAAGATGGTCACCTCCCCAAGGATTACCTGTATGGTGAGGTAGCCGGAGTCAGTAGTAAAGCTATGCTTCAAGGATGCTTGCAAGCATGACGAGAAGGGTTTAAACATCAACTTTAGCATCTGGGAGACACTAACTGACACCAGTGGGCTGGTATGCATCATCATGATATCAATGGCTACAGAAACTTGACAGCAGGTGCCACCACCAAAAACAAGAGCTCACAATGAATCCAGATAACCACTTCAGATATGCAGCACTTGTGGCAGAGTCTGCTTCTCAAATATTGGTCTCTTCACTACCTGATTGATTTGCTGCATGCCAATCATCTTAGGGAGGATGCTGATAACTACAAATAATTCCCTTGCATAGCAGTTATTGCCTTTCCTCACCAACTCTAAAACTACCTGACCTGACTAAATTTATTTCAAGGTTCCAGATGGATTCTGATTTTGGCAACTTTTTAAAAAATTCATTCATGTGAATATCGCTCAATAGACCAGCATTTATTGCCCAACCGTAATTGCCCTTGAGAAGGTGATGGTGGTAAGTTGCTACCTTGAACTGCGACAGTCCATGTGATGTAGATGCACCCACATAGCTGTTAAGGAGGGAGTTCCAGGATTTTGACCCAGCAATAGTGAAGAAACAATATATTTTTAAGTCAGGATAGTGTGTGGCTTGGATGGGAACCTCCAGGTGGTGGTAAATGATCTTCGTTACCAGGACTGCATGTATTAAACTCACGACTGTAAAGTACAAAAGTGACTGTGAATCAAAAATATTACTTTTTGCTTGAAGCCAATAAAGTACTTGATCTGGAAAAGGAGGTAAAAAGGTATGATTTAATAGTCATTAAGGAGATTTGGTTACAAGGGTGACCAAGACTGAAAAGATTATCAAGGATAAATGTGCGTCCATTACAAGTGGAGACAGGAAAATTTATAATGGAGAATAGGGAAATTGTGGAGAAACTAAACAATTACATTGCCTCTGCCTTCACAGAGGAAAATTTAAAAAAATCTCCCAGAAATACTAGGGAACCAAGAAATGTGTGAAAATGAGAAACTGAAAGAATTAGTTTTAATAAAGGAGTGGAACTTGAAAAAATAATTGGATTGAATAGAGTATAGAACAGTACAGCACAGCAACAGACCCTTCTACCCACGATGTTGTACCAAACATGATGCCAAATTAAACTAATCCCTTCTGGTCCATATCCCTCTGTTCCTGGCATATCCATGTGCTTATCTAAAAGCCCCTTAAATGCTCCTATTGTATCTGTCTGTGCCATCACCCCTGGCAGCGCGCTCCAGACAATACCACTCTTTATATTAAAAACTTGCATCGATTTGTTTTGATTTATTGTTGTCACATGTATTAGTATACAGTGAAAAATGTTGCTTCTTGCACGCTATACAGACAAAGTATACATAGAGAAGGAAAGAGAGAGAGCAGAATATAGTGTTACAGTCATAGCTAGGGTGCAGAGTAAGATCAATTTAATACAAGGTAGGTCCATTCAAAAGTCGAATGGCAGCTGGGAAGAAGCTGTTCTTGAGTCGGTTGGAACGTGTCCTCGGACTTTTGTATCTTTTTCCGACGGAAGAAGGTGGAAGAGAGAATATCCGGAGTGCGTGGAATCCTTGATTATGCTGACTGCTTTTCTGAGGCAGCGGGAAATGTAGTCCGAGTCAATGGATGGGAGGCTGGTTTGCCTGATGGACTGGGCTTCGTTCATGACTTTTGTAGATTTTTTAAGCCTTGGACAGAGCAGGAGCTATACCAACCTGTGATACAATCAGAAAGAATGCTTTCTATGGTGCATCTATAAAAGTTGGCGGGAGTCGTAGCAGACATGCCAAATTTCCTTAGCCTCCTGAGAAAGTAGAGGCGTTGGTGGGCTTTCTTAATTATAGCATCGGTATGGAAGGACCAGGACAGGTTGCTGGTGATCTGGCCACCTAGAAACGTGAAGTTCTTGACCATTTCCACTTCATCTCCGTTGATGAAGACGGGGCATGTCCTCCACTACACTTCCTGAACTCGTTGACTGTCTTCTTTGTTTTGTTGACATTGAGGGAGAGTTTGTCATTGCACCAGTTCACCAGACTCTATCTCTTTCCTGTATTCCATCTCGTCGTCGTTTGAGATCCGACCCACTACGGTGGTGTCATCAGCAAACTTGAAAATCTCTTATGAACTTCCTCCTCTCACCTTAAGTGCATGTCCCCATATGTGTTAGACATTTCAACTCTGGGAAAAGGATTCTGACTGTCAACCCTATCCTATCTATGCCTCTCATAATTTTATAGACTTGTATCAAGTCTCCCTTCACCCTCCTCTGCTCCAGAGAAAACATGATGTGGAGATGCCGGCGTTGGACTGGGGTAAACACAGTAAGAGTTTTAACAACACCAGGTTAAAGTCCAACAGGTTTATTTGGTAGCAAATGCCATTAGCTTTCGGAGTGCTGCTCCTTCGTCGGATGGAGTGGAAATCTGCTCTCAAACAGGGCACAGACACACAAAATCAAGTTACAGAATACTCATTAGAATGCGAATCTCTACAACCAACCAGGTCTTGAAGATACAGACAATGAGTGGAGGGAGCATTAAGCACAAGTTAAAGAGATGTGTATTGTCTCCAGACAGAACAGCCAGTGAGATTCTGCAAGCCCAGGGGGCAAGCTGTGGGGGTTACTGATAGTGTGACACAAAGCCAACACCCTGGTTTAGGCCGTCCTTGTGTGCGGAACTTGGCTATCAGTTTCTGCTCAGCGACTCTGCGCCGTCGTGTGTCGTGAAGGCTGCCTTGGAGCACCATACCCGAAGATCAGTGGCTGAATGCCCGTGACCGCTTAAGTGCTCCCCCACAGGAAGAGAACAGTCTTGATTGTCGAGCGGTGTTCATTCATCCGTTGTCGTAGTGTCTGCATGGTTTCCCCAATGTACCATGCCTCGGGACATCCTTTCCTGCAGCGTATCAGGTAGACAGCGTATCAGGTAGACAACGTTGGCCGAATTGCAAGATTAGGTACCGTGTACCTGGTAGATGGTGTTCTCACGTGAGATGATGGCATCCGTGTCGATGATCCGGCACGTCTTGCAGAGGTTGCTGTGGCAGGGTTGTGTGGTGTCGTGGTCACTGTTCTCCTGAAGGCTGGGAAGTTTGCTGCGGACAATGGTCTGCAGACAATGGACTTTCAGAATCTCACTGGCTGTCCTGTCTGGAGACAATACACATCTCTTTAACCTGTGCTTAATGCTCCCTCCACTCACATTGTTTGTATCTTTAAGATCTGGTTGGCTGTAGAGATTTGCATTCTAATCAGTATTCTGTAACTTGATTTTGTGTCTCTGTGCCCTGTTTGAGAGCACATTTCCACTCCATCTGATGAAGGTGCAGCGCTCCGAAAGTAAATGGCATTTGCTACCAGAGAAAACAGCCATGGTTTGTCCAGTCTCTCCTTAAAGCTTATACCCTCTAATCCAGGCAGCATCTTAGTAAACCTCTTATGCACCCTCTCCAGAGCCTCCACATCCTTCCTGTAATGTGGCGACCAGAATTGAACACAATGCTCTGTGTGGCCGAACCAAAGTTTTATAAAAATGCAACATGACATCCTGACTCTTGTACTCAATGCCCTGACCAATAAAGGCAAATATGTGAGGTTACGAGAATAGGGCCTGGGTGGGATTGCCGTCGGTGCAGACCCGATGGGCAGATTGGCCTCCTTCTGCGCTGCAAGGATTTCAATGCTTAACTCTATACTTATCCTTAACGTTTGATCTCCCAAAGTGCAGCAACTCATACTTACCCAGATTAAACTCCACTGCTATATCTCTGCCCACACACCTGCAACTTAACCATAGAATCCCTACAGTACAGAAGGAGGCTGTTCAGCCTATCGAATCTGCACCGACCACAATCCCACCCAGTCCCTATTCTCGTAACCCTACATATTTACCCTGCTATTCCCCCTGACACGAGGATCAATTTAGCATGGCCAACCAACCTAATCCGCACATCTTTGGACTGTGGGACTAAACCAGAGCACCCGGAGGAAACCCACCCAGACATGGGGACAATGTGCAAACTCCACACAGACCGAGGCTGGATTTGAACCCAAGTCCTTGGCACTGATAGCAGCAGTACTATCCACTGTGCCACTGTTTCGTCTATATCGATATCCCACTGTATCCTTTGACAACCTTCCTGGATTATCCCTTTTTCCTTTCTTGAACAGAGGAACAACATTAGCTACTCGCCAGTCCTCCGAGACCTTTCCAGTAGCTAGCTAGGATACAAAGGTCTTTGTCAGGGCCCCAGCAAGCTCCTCTATTGCCCCTCTGAATAACCTGGCATTGATCGCATCGAGCCCTGGAGACTTATCCAGCTTAATGCTCTTCGAGAGACCCAACATCACTTCTTTTTTGATCTCAAAATGCCCCAGCATATTAGCATGCTTCACCTAATCTCACTATCCTCCATGTCCTCCTTCTTGGTGAATATCGACACAAAGTACTCATTTAGGATCTCACCCACATCCTCTGCCTCCAAGCACATGTTTCCTCCTTTATCCTTGAGTGGTCCTACCCTCTCCCTTGTTATCATCTTGTTTTTAATACGTGTAGAAAATGTCTTGAGATTCACTTTAACCCTATGTGCCAACGTGATTTCATGGCCCCTCCTTGCTCTCCTAATTCCCTGCTTGAGTTCTTTCCTGCTTTCTTTATATTCAGACAGGTTAAAGAGATGTGTACTGTCTCCAGACAGGACAGCCAGTGAGACTCTGCAGGTCCAGGCAAGCTGTGGGGATTACAGATAGTGTGGCATGAACCCAATATCCCGGTTGAGGCATGGCTGTTTTCTCTGGAGCATTCTTTATATTCTCCATGGGCCCTGTCTGATTTCAGCTTCCTAAATTTAACATTTGCTTGGTTTTCCCTTTTAACTAAATTCATAACCTCCCTTGTTATCCAAGGATCCCTTACCCTACCTTGCTTTCCCTTCCTCCTTACTGGAATATGCCGGTCCTGAACTCTGATCAGTGGGTCTTTAATCAACTCCCACCTGTCAAATGTGGATTTGCCCGATATCAGCTGCTCCCAATTAACTCTCCCGAGCTCCTGCCTAATTCTGTCGTAATTTGCCCTTCCCCAATTTAGTACCTTTCCACAAGGTCCTGCCTTGTCGTTATTCATAGCTATCTTAACACTTAAGGAGTTTCTCTCTTTCCAAAAAGGGACCAGTATTTTAATCTTAAATAAAGGCAATTATTTTTCTTATTCATTCGCGGGACATGGGCATTGTTGGCTGGCCAGCATTCATTGCCCATCCTGGTTGCTGAGGGCAGTTGAGAGTTAACCACATCGCTGTGGCTCTGGAGTCACATGTAGGCCAGACCAGGTAAGGATGGCAGATTTCCTTCTCTGAAGGACATTAAGTGAACCAGATGGGTTTTTTTTTGACAATCGACAATGGTTTCACGGTCATCGGTAGATATTTTTTTTTGAATTCAAATTCCACCATCTGATGTGGCGGGATTCAAACCTGGGTCCCCAGAACATTAGCTGTATTTCTGGATCAGTAGTCTAGCGATAATACCACTGAGCCATCACCTTCTCATGTGATGGCAGGAACACAACTGGATAACGTGAACTGGAAAACTAGGTTAAGGGATAGGTCAGTAGAGATGCAGTTTCAGACATTTAAGGAGATGTGTATCAGAAAATATACATTCCAGTGAGAAAGAAAGATCCTAAGAGAAGGACATTTTTAACTAAGGAAGTTAAAGATAGTAGCAAACTGGAAGAAAAAGCATATATTTCTGTAAAGATGAGTCAGAAGATTGGACAGTATATGAAGAACAGGAAAAATGACAAAGATTTATAAGGTGGGAGATAGAGTACAAGAGAAAAATAACTAGAAATATAAAACCGATAACAAGAGCTTTTGCAGGTATTTAAAAAAGAAAAGAACAAATAAAGTGAGCGTGGTCCTCTCGCGGCACGGTAGCACAGTGGTTAGCACTGCTGCTTCACAGCTCCAGGGTCCTGGGTTCGATTCCCGGCTCGGGTCACTGTCTGTGTGGAGTTTGCACATTCTCCTCGTGTCTGCGTGGGTTTCCTCCGGGTGCTCCGGTTTCCTCCCACAGTCCAAAGATGTGCGGGTTAGGTTGATTGGCCAGGTTAAAAATTGCCCCTTAGAGTCCTGGGATGTGTAGGTTAGAGGGTTAGCGAGTAAATATGTGGGGGTAGGGCCTGGGTGGGATTGTGGTCGGTGCAGACTCGATGGGCCGAATGGCCTCCTTCTGCACTGTAGGGTTTCTATGATTCTATGATTTCTATGATTCAAGTGAGAACGGGAAATGAATAATGAAAAATAAAGAAATGGCAGATGAATTGAACAGATGTTTTGCATCTGTCTTCAAATATAAATAACATTTGAGAAATAATTGTGAATCAGAGGTAAAAGGGAAGAGCTTAAAACAATTACAATCACCAGGGAAAAGTACTGAAAAAACGTTTCGAATAGAAGCTGACAAATTCCCAGGTCACTATGACCTTTGTCCCAGGGCTTTAAAAGAAGTGGCTGCTGATGCATTGATAGATGAAGTAGATGCATTGGTTTTAATTTTCCAAAATTACGTAGATTTTGAAAAGGTCTCTTTAAATTGGAAATTAGAAAATTCATCCTTTTCAGGATAGGAGGGAGACAGAAAGCAGGAAACTGTGGGCTATATAACATCTGTCATGGGGAAAGTTCTGGAATTGATTTTTAAGGAGGTGATATTAGGGCACTTTAAAAAATCTCAATGCAAACATGCAGAGTCAACATGGTTTTATGAAAAGGAAATCATGCCTGACTAATTTATTGGAGATCTTTGAGGAAGTGAAGTAACAAGCAACATGAATAAGAGGAGCCTGTGAATGTGTTGTACTTAGACAGTAGGCATAAATGGGTCATTTTTGGGTTGGGATCAAATGTATAGTTGCTAACTTCGCTGATTACACAAAAATAGATAGGAAATTAAGTTGTGAAAAGGACATAATCTTAGAAAGCTTTGTAGGTAGGTTAAGTGGGTGGGCAAAAATTTGTTAGATGGAGTATAATGTTGGAAAATGTGAACTTATCAACTTGGGCAGGAAGAATACAAAAATAGCATATTATTTAAACAGAGAGGGATTGAGGAACAATGAGGTACAGAGAGATCTCGGTGTCCTGGTCTCTGAATCACAAAATGATGATATGTAGGTACAGCAAGTGTTTAGGAAGGCAAATGGGACGTAGAAGTAGGAATTTTTTGCCATAGTTTTATAGGATGAGACCATATTTAGAGTACTGTGTACGTTTTTTCATCATTTAAGAAAGGATATAAATGCAGTAGAAGCAGAACTCAACTGATTTCCTGGGTAGGGGGTATGTGCTGGAAGTTATCGTATGAGGGCAGGTTGGACCTGGACCCATTGCAGTTCAGAAGAATGAGAATTGATCTTACTGAAACATAGAAGATCCTGAGGGGATTTGATGGCGGCAGTGTGGTTAGCACTGCTGCCTCACAGCGCCAGGGACCCGGGTTCGATTCCCGGCTTGGGTCATTGTCTGTCCAGAGTCTGCTTGTTCTCCCCGTGTCTGCATGGGTTTCCTCCGGGTGCTCCGGTTGCCTCCCACAGTCCAAAAGGTGTGCTGGTTAGGTGCATTGGCCATGCTAAATTCTCCTTCAATGTACCCGAACAGGTGCCGTAGTGTGGCGACTAGAGGATTTTCACATTAACTTCATTGCAGTGTTAATGTGAGCCTACTTGAGTTGAGAAGAAGCTTTTTTCTGAGGAACGTGAGTCTTTCAAATTCTCTTTTGCAGAGAACAGTGAAGGCAGAGTCATTGAATATTTATAAGACAGCTAGATGGATTCTTGAACAACAAGGTAGTCTTAAAGGTTATCAAGGGTTGGCAGAAGTATGGGGCTGAGACCAAAATCAGATCAGCCACAATCTTGTTAAATGGTGGAGCAGGCTCGATGGGCCGAATGGCCTCCTCCTAATTCATCTGTTTGTATGAGCTCAAGCAGCTCTTTTCCAAAAGACATAGTTCTGCTTGTCCCACATGTTGTTGGATTGTAAACAACTGGTTTTGGCTACTCATCCATGATGCAAAGAAAGCTAAATCTTTGCACCCTCAATTAGAATCTAGCTAGTACCTTGTTGAAACTATTAATTTCAATTGTCTCAACCTGTGCTGTGCTGACACATTATGACTTCATTTACTATTATTTTTAAAAATTTTACAGCTTCTAGTTTAGACGGAGAAAGAGAGCAGAAAAAGGATACCAATGAATCACGTAGCTGCTTTCTTGTGTTATGCTTTGATACTTCAAACACAGTCCCTCCATTCCCAGCATCCTCTCTGATCCCATTCCTTGCCTTGGCCCTACTCTGCTGCCACTCTTTTTATATACTTTGGGCTCACTCAGTTCCCACTCCTCCTGATCTCGGGTCTGCTTTGCTCTTCTGGACAGGAAGAATGCTGGATACCATCTTCATAAATGTGTCCAACATAAACTTTTCAACATTGACACCTAAGGTTCATCAGCAGCCTGCAAAATAGGCAGATCATGACTGCAAACTGTGTGCAGTTTTGATCTGAGTTAGGGGAGGCAGGAGCATAGTGGTAACGTCACTGAACTAATAATCCAGAGGCCCAAGCAAATTCTCTGGGAACACAGGTTCAGATTCCACCAAAGCAACTAGTGGAATTTAAATTCAATTGATTAATAAATCTGGAATTAAAAGCTAGTTCCAGGAATGGTGACAATTAAACTACCTCAATTGTTGAAAAATCTCATCTGGTTCACCAATATCTCCAGGGAAGCAAATCTGCCATCTGCCCTATGTGTGATTGCACTGTGGTTGACTCTTAAATGCCCTCTGAAATGGCCTAGCAAGCCACTCAGTTGTACCAACCTGCTGCGGAACGGTCAAAAACCGTACAGACCATCTGACATCGACATAGGCACAACAGCACAACCAACTATGTTGTTCCTGCAAAGGTACTCATTACTGAAACATGCCTAAGGGAGGGACAGGACTGGCAGCTCAATGTTCCAGGGTACAGATCCTATAGGAAAGATAGAACAGGAGGTAAGAGAGGAGGCGGAGTTACACTTTTGATTAGGGAAAGCATCACGGCAGTGTTGAGAGGGTTCGGCCACTGAGTTTATAAGGGTAGAACTGAGAAATAAGAAAGGGGAAATCACTGATTGGGTTGTACTATAGCCCCCAAATAGTCAGCAGGAAATTGGGGAGCAAATTACAGGTAGCTCCAAGAAAAATAGGGTGGTAATAGGGGATTTTAACTTTCCAACATTGACTGGGACAGCCATAGTATTAGAGGGTTGGATGGAGAGAATTTTGTCGAGTACATTCAAAGAAACAAAGAACAATATGGCACAGGAACAGGCCCATCGGTCCTCCAAGCCTGCACCGATCATGTGTTCATAACTAGACCATCCGTTTGTATCCCTCTATTCCCAGTCTGTTCATGTGGCTATCTAGATAAGTCTTAAATGATCCTAGCATGTCTGCCTCAACCACCTTGCTTGGTAGTGCATTCCAGGCCCCCACCACCCTCTGTGTAAAATACGTCCCCCGCATATGCGTATTGAACCTTGAACTTACCTTGAACTTGTGACCCCTTGTGTTTGTCATTTCTGACCTGGGAAAAAGCTTCCCACTGTTCACCCTATCTATGCCCTTCATAATTTTGTAAACTTCTATTAGGTCACTCCTCAACCTCCGTCTTTCCAGGGAGAACAACCCTAGTTTACTCAATCTCACCTCATAGCTAATACCCTCCATACCAGGCAACATCCTGGTAAACCTTTTCTGCACTCTCTCCAAAGCCTCCACGTTCTTCTGGTAGTGTGGCGACCAGAACTGGACGCAGTATTCCAAATGTGGCCAAACCATCGTTCTATACAGCCGCAACATCATATGCCAACTTTTATATTCTATGCCCCATCCAATAAAGGCAAGCATGCCATATGCCTTCTTCACCACCCTCTCCACCTGTGCTGCCACCTTTAAGGATCTGTGGACTTGTACACCCAGGTCCCTCTGTGTGTCTATACTCCTGATGGTTCTGCCATTTATTGTATAGCTCCCCCTTACATTAGATCTACCAAAATGCATCACTTCGCATTTATCTGGATTAAATTCCATCTGCCATTTCTCCGCCCAATGTTCCAGCCTATATATATCCTGCTGTATTCTCTGACAATGTTCGTCACTATCCGCAACTCCAGCAATCTTTGTGTCGTCCACAAACTTACTGATCAGACCAGCTACATCTTCTTCCAAATCATTTATATATATCACAAACAGCAGAGGTCCCAGTACAGAGCCCTGCGGAACACCACTAGTCACAGACCTCCAATCAGAAAAAGACCCTTCCACTGCTACCCTCTGTCTTCTATGGCCAAGCCAGTTCTGTACCCATCTAGCTAGTTCACCTTTGATCCCGTGAGATTTAACCTTTTGCACCAGCCTGCCATGAGGGACCTTGTCAAATGCTTTACTAAAATCCATGTAGACGACATCCACGGCCCTTCCTTTGGTCGATCATTTTTGTCACCTCCTCAAAAAAGTCAACCAAATTTGTGAGGCATGACCTCCCTCGTACAAAACCATGTTGTCTATTGCTAATGAGACATTCAGGAGGAATTTCTCATTCAGTATGTGGATGGCCCGACTAGAGAGGGGGCAAAACTGGACCTCCTCTTGGGAAATACGGAAGGGCAGGTGACAGAAGTGTTAGTGATGGATCACTTTGGGACCAGTGACCATAATTCCATTAGTTTTAAGATAGCTATGGAGAATGATAGGTCTGGCCCAAAAGTTAAAATTCTAATTTGGGACAAGGCCAATTTTGATGGTATCAGGCAGAAACTTTCAAAAGTTAATTGGGGGAGTCTGTGGGAGGCAAATGGAAGTCTGGTCAGTGGGAGGTTTTCAAAAGTGTGTTAACCAGGGTTCAGGGTAAGCACATTCCTCTCCGAGTGAAGGGCAAGGCTGGTAGAATTAGGGAACCCTGAATGACTCGGGTTATTGAGACCCTGGTCAAGAAGAAGAAGGAGGCATGTGACATAGGCAGCTGGGATCAAGTGAATCCGTTGAAGAGTGTAGGTGGTGTAGGAGTAGAGTTTAGAGAGAAATCAGGAGGGCAAAAAGGGGACACAAGATTGTTTTGGCAGATAAGGCAAAGGAGAATCCAAAGAGCTTCTACAAATACATAAAGGCCAAAAGAGTAACTAGGGAGAGAGTAGGGCCTCTTTAGGATCAACAAGGTCATCTATGTGTGGATCCACAAGAGATGAGTGAGATTCTAAATGAATATTTCTCATCAGTATTCACTTGAGAAAAGCATGGATGTTCGTGAACTTGGGGAAATAAATAATGATGTCTTGAGGAGTGTACACATAACAGAGAAGGAGGTGCTGGAAGTCTTAAAGCGCATCAAGGTAGATAAATCCCTGGGACCTGATGAAGTGTATCCCAGGGCACTGTGGGAGGCTAGGGAGGAAATTTTGGGTCCCCGAGCAGAGATATTTGTATCATCAATAGTCACAGGTGAGGTGCCTGAAGATTGGAGGGAGGCAAATGTTGTGCCTTTGTTTAAAAAGGGCTGCAGAGAAAAGCCTGGGAACTACAGGCCGGTGAGCCTCCCATTCATGGTGGGTAAGTTGTTGGAAGGTATTTTGAAAGACAGGTTCTATAGGCATTTAGAGAAGCAAGGACTGATGAGGGACAGTCAGCATGGCTTTGTGAGTGGAAAATCATATCTCACAAATTTGATTGAGTTTTTTGAAGGGGTAACCAAGAAGGTAGATGAGGGCAGTGCAGTTGATGTTGTCTACATGGACTTTAGCAAGGCCTTTATAGGACCCTGATTAGACCCCACTTGGAGTACTGCGCGCAGTTCTGGTCACCTCATTACAGGAAAGATGTTGAAGCCATTGAAAGGGTGCAGAGGAGATTTACAAGGATGTTGCCTGGATTGGGGGGCATGCCTTATGAGGATAGGTTGAGGGAGCTTGGTCTCTTCTCCCTGGAGAGACGAAGGATGAGAGGTGACCTGATAGAGGTTTACAAGATGTTGAGAGGTCTGGATAGGGTAGACTCTCAGAGGCTATTTCCAAGGGCTGAAATGGTTGCTACGAGAGGACACAGGTTTAAGGTGCTGGGGGGTAGGTACAGAGGAGATGTCAGGGGTAAGTTTTTCACTCAGAGGGTGGTGGGTGAGTGGAATCGGCTGACGTCGGTGGTGGTGGAGGCAAACTCGTTGGGGTCTTTTAAGAGACTTCTGGATGAGTACATGGGATTTAATGGGATTGAGGGCTATAGATAGGCCTAGAGGTGGGGATGTGATCGGCGCAACTTGTGGGCCGAAGGGCCTGTTTGTGCTGTGGCTTTCTATGTTCTATGTTCTATGTACCACATGGTAGGTTGTTGCATAAGGTTAAATCTCATGGGATCCAGGGTGAGGTCGCTAAATGGATACAAAATTGGCATGATGACAGAAGACGGGGTGGTTGTAGAGGGTTGTTTTTAAAACTGGAGACCTGTGACCAACGGTGTGCCTCAGATTGGTGCTGGGTCCACTGTTGTTTGTCATTTATATTAATGATTTGGATGAAAATTTAGTAGGCATGGTTAGTAAGTTTGCGGATGACACCAAGATTGGTGGCAGTGAAGAAGGTTATCTCAGATTGCAACAGGGTCTTGATCAATTGGGCCAGTGGGCTGACGAATGGCAGATGAAATTTAATTTAGATAAATGCGAGGTGATGCATTTTGGTAGATTGAACCAGGGCAGGACTTACCCAGTTAATGGTAGAGCATTGAGGAGAGTTATAGAGCAGAGATCGAGGGGTACAGGTTCATAGCTCCTTGAAAGTGGCGTCACAGGTGGACAGAGTGGTGAAGGCATTCGGCATGCTTGGTTTCATTGGTCCGAACGCTGAATACAGGAGTTGGGATGTCTTGTTGAAGTTGTACATGACATTGGTAAGGCCACACTTGGAATACTGTGTACAGTTTTGGTCACCTTATTATAGAAAGGATATTATTAAACTAGAAAGAGTGCAGATAAGATTTACTAGGATGCTACCGAGACTTGATGGTTTGAGTTATAAGGAGAGGCTGGATAGACTGGGACTTTTTTCTCTGGAGTGGAGGAGGCTGAGGGGTGATCTTATAGAGGCCTATAAAATAATGAGGGGCATAGAACAGCTAGATAGTCAGTATCTTTTCCCAAAGGTAGGGGAATCTAAAACTAGAGGGCATAGGTTTAAGGTGAAAGGGAAGAGATACAAAAGGATCAAAGTGGCATTTTTTTTTACACAGGGTGGTGAGTGTCTTGAACAAGCTGCCAGAGGTAGAAGTAGAAGCAGGTACAATTTTGTCTTTTAAAAAGCATTTAGACAGTTACATGTGTAAGATGGGTATAGAGGGACATGCGCCAAATGCGGGCAATTGGGTCTAGCTTAGGGGTTTAAAAAGAAAAAGGGCGGAATGGACAAGTTGAGCCGAAGGGCATGTTTCCATGCTGTAAACCTCTATGATTCTATGGCTAAGTGACCAAGCTGGCTGAGACTTAAGGACATAGCTGCCAGACTGAGTCTGCAGCAGGTGGTGTTGGAAACAATGAGGAAAAACCTTGTCCTCACCAATCTACCTGCCTTTGCATTTGGCCTTGACAGTCTTGGTAGGAGACAAAATCCCACCTTTCTATTGCGTATTCCTTCCATTGTGTTTTGTGGCACAACCACTTTACTAAATGGGATGGATTTACCACAGGTCTAGTAACCAGGAGCAGCACCATGCATACTCACACATGAGTTGACAACCCTTGTGAAACTGCAATACTTGCATGCAAAACAGGGAAAGCAGTATGCAATAGACAAAGCTAAGTGATCCCACAACAAATTGATCAGATCAAAGCTCTGAATTGCTGCAATGATGGAGGTGCTTAGTACATCAGTGCAAGAGACAAGTCTGAAGCATTTGCAGCCATCTTCAGCCAGAAATGCTGATTTGTGATATATGTTTACCTCCTTCTGATGTCCCCATCATCTTGGTTGCCAGTCTTCAGCCAATTTTATCCATTCCACGTGAAGAAACAGCTGAAGGCACTGGACGTTGCAAAAGCAATGGGCCCTGACAACATTCCAGCAGTAGTATAGGAACATTGGAGCAGGAGTAGGCCATTCAGTCCCTTGCGCATTCTTCACCATTCGTCTAGATCGTGGCTCATTTTCTACCTCAATGCCATTTTCTCACACTATCCCCATGTCCCTTGATATATTTGGTAAAGGGACTTCTGCCTCCTAAGACTTATTACACTCTGCTAGAAGACCCAGGTATGTCCTGTCCACAAAAAGGACAAATCTATCCCTACCAATTACCATCCCATTAATCTACTCTCACATCAGAAAAGTGAAGGAAAAGGTGTCGTCAATAGTGCTATCAAATAACACTTGCTCAGCAATAACATGCTCAGTGACTCTGTTTGGGGTCTGCCAGAGCAAGTCAGCTCCTGTCCTTGTTACATTCTTTGTCCAAACATGGAGAAAAGAGCTGAACCCAAGATAGTGACTCCCCTTGACACCAAGGCAGTATTTGACTAAGTGTGGCCTGAAGGATAAATTTGGAAGGTGTGACAATCAGTGAGGATGATACTGATGTACTGCAGAGTCATAGATCGAACAGTAGAATGAACAGACAAGTGCAGATGGAATTTAATACAGGGAAAAGTGAAGTGATTCATTTTGTTACAGCACAGGAACAGACCCTTTGGCACACCAAGTCTGTGCCACCATATATCCCTCTTACCTCTACGTGGTCCATACGCTCTATTCCCTGCCTATTCATGTATTTATCCAGACAACTCTTGAATGTTGTTATAGAATCTGCTTCCACCACCTCCTCCGGCAGCATGTTCCAGTTATTCACCACCCTCAGTGTGAAAGACTTGCCCCTTACATCTCTTTTAAACTTCTCCCTTTCACTTTCAACCTACGCCCCCAAGAAGTTGAGCCTTCAACCCTGGGAAAAAGACTCTGACGATCCACTTTATCCAAGCCTGTTATAATCTTGTAAACTTCTATCAGGTCCCCCTTCATCCTCCAGTGCTCCAATTAAGTCAATCCAAGTTTGTTCAATCCTCGTGTTTCCCAACCAGAAACCATGGATGAACAGGGATATCCACTGCTTGCTGAAGTCTAGGTCTGAGGCGTTCAAGTCAGGCCACCCTGACTGATACAAGAAAGCCAGATACAATCTAAGGAGATCCAAAAGAAGTACTGGACCAAGCTAGAGTCCCAGGCTAGCCACACAGACATTGGCAAGATCTGCAAGACATAGCAGGCTCCAAGATGAAGGCATGTAAAATCACCATCTCCAATGCGCCCCTCCCTGATGAGCTCAACGCATTCTATGTCCATTTTGAGCAAGAGGTCAGCGAGAGCATGCCCTCCACCCTGGAAGCCTTGGATGAACCTGTATCTGAGGTCACATTGCAGATGTCAGAGCAGCTTTCTTGAAGGTCAACCCACAGAAAGCGACTGACCCGGATGGGATACCCGGACGAGCATTCAGATATTGCGCGGATTAGCCAGCAGAGGTATTCACAGACATCTTCCAATCTCCCTTTACAACAATCTGAGGTCCCTATCTGCTTCAAGAAAGTGACCACCATCCCAGTACCAAAGAAAAGCCAAGCAGCGTACCTTGATGACTATCGTCCGGTGGCTCTGACATCCATCATTATGAAGTGCTTTGAAAGGCTAGTCATGGCATGAATCAATTCTAGCCTTCTGGACTGCATGGATCCACTACAGTTCACCTACCGCTGCAACAGGTCCACAGCAGATGCCATCTCCCTGGCACTCAATCCTGGAACACTGAGATTACAAAGACACCTATATCAGACTCCTACTTATTGACTACAATTCAGCCTTCAACAGCATTATTCCTATGAAACCTATCTCCAAACTGCGTGGTCTGGGCCTCGGCTCCTTCCTCTGCGATTGGATCCTGAACATCCTAACCCTTAGACCACAATCAGTAAGGATAGGCAACAACTCCACCACTATCATCCTCAACACCTGTGCCCCGCAGGCTGTGTTCTCAGCCGCCTACTATACTGCTTACACACCTATGACTGTGTGGTCAAATTCCCCTCCAACTTGATTTTCAAGTTTGCTGACCACACCACCGTAGTGGGTCAGATCTCAAACAATCACGAGACAGTACAGGAATGAGATAGAGAATCTGGTGAACTGGTGCGGTGACAATAATCTCTCCCTCAATGTCAACAAAATGAAGGAGATTGTCATCGACTTCCGGAAGCATAGAGGAGAACATGCCCCTGTCTACATCAAGAGGGACAAAGTAGAAAGGGTCGAGAGCTTCAGGTTTTTAGATGCCCAGATCACCAACAACTTGTACTGGTCCACCGATGCCAACATTATAGTTAAGAAAGCCCACCAATGCCTCTACTTTCTCAGACGACTAAGGAAATTTGGCGTGTCAGCTATGACTCTCACCAACCTTTACAGATGCACCATAGAAAGCATTCTTTCTGGTTGTATCACAGCTTTGTATGGCTCCGGCTCTACCCAAGACCGCAAGGAACTACAAAAGGTCGTGAATGTAGCCCAATCCATCACGCAAACCATCCTCCCATCCATTGACTCTGTCTACACTTCCTGCTGCCTGAAAGCAGCCAGCATAATTAAGGACCCCACGCATACCGGACATTCTCCCTTCCACCTTCTTCTGTCAGGAAAAAGACTTGAGAACAGCCTCTTCCCTGCTGCCATCAGACTTTTGAATGGACCTACCTTGCGTTAAGTTGATCTTTCTCAACACCCTATCTATAACTAACACTACATTCTGCACTCTCTCGTTTCCTTCTCTATGAACGATATGCTTTATCTGTCTCGTGCGCAAGAAACAATACTTTTCACTGTATGCTAATAATGTGACAATAAATCAAATCAAACCTTTCTTCATAGTCCATATCCTCCAAACTGGCAACATCCTGGTAAATCCTTTCTGCACTCTTTCCAATGCATCAAATCCTTCTGGTAGTGTGGCAACCAGAATTGTACAGTACTCCAAATGTGGCCTAACCAAAGTCTTATACAGTTGCAACATGATATTCCAATTCCTTTACTCAATGTCTCGACTGATGAAGGCCAGCATGCCATATGCCTTCTTGACTACCTTGTGCATCTGAGTTTGCCACCTTCAGGGAACTGTTGATCTGCACGCCTAGATCCCTTTGTATACTAATAATTCTAAAGGCTCAACTATTTACTGTATACTTTCCTTCTGCAAGAGACCTTCCAAATCGCATCACCTCACATTTTTCTGAGATCTGCCGTCTTTCGGCCCAGATCTCCAGCTGATTTATATCCTGCTGTATCCTCTGACAATCCTCCTCACTATCCGCTACTAGAACCATAGAACATTACAGCACAGAAAAGGCCTTTGAGCCCTTCTTGGCTGTGCCGAACCATTTTTCTGCCTAGTCCCACTGACCTGCACTTGGACCATATCCCTCCACACCCCTCTCCTCCATGTCCCTGTCCAAATTTTTCTTAAATGTTAAAAGTGAGCCCGCATTCACCACTTCATCCGGCAGCTCATTCCACACTCCCACCACTCTCTGCGTGAAGAAGCCCCCCCTAATATTCCCTTTAAACTTTTCACCCTTAACCCATGTCCTCTAGTTTTTTTCTCCCCTAGCCTCAGTGGAAAAAGCCTGCTTGCATTCACTCTATCTATACCCATCATAATTTTATACGCCTCTATCAAATCTCCCCTCATTCTTCTACGCTCCAGGGAATAAAGTCCTAACCTATTCAACCTTTCTCTGTAACTCAGTTTCTCAAGTCCCGGCAACATCCTTGTAAACCTTCTCTGCACTCTTTCAACCATATTAATATCCTTCCTGTAATTAGGTGACCAAAACTGCACACACTACTCTAAATTCGGCCTCACCAATGTCTTATACAACCTCACCATAACATTCCAACTCTTATACTCGATACTCCAATTTATAAAGGCCAATGTACCAAAAGTACTCTTTATGACCCTATCTACCTGTGACGCCACTTTTAGGTTATTATGTATCTGTATTCTCAGATCCCTCTGTTCTACTGCGCTCTTCAGTGTCCTACCATTTACCTTGTATGTTCTACCTTGGTTTGTCCTTCCAAAGTGCAATACCTCACACTTGTCTGCATTAAACTCCATCTGCCATTTTTCTAGCTGGTCCAAATCCCTCTGCAAGCTTTGAAAACCTTCCTCACTGTCCATTACACCTCCAATCTTTGTATCATCAGCAAATTTGCTGATCCAATTTTCCACATTATCATCCAGATCATTGATATAGATGACAAACAACAATGGACCCAGCACTGATCCCTGTGGTACACCACTAGTCACAGGCTTCCACTCAGAGAAGCAATCCTCCACAACCACTCTCTGGCTTCTTCCATTGAGCCCATATCTAATACAATTTACTACCTCTCCATGTATACCTAGCGACTGAACCTTCCTAACTAAGCTCCCATGTAGGACCTTGTCAAAGGCCTTACTGAAGTCCATGTAGACAACATCCACTGCCTTCCCTTCATCCACTTTCCTGGTAACCTCCTCGAAAAACTCTAATAGATTGGTTGAACATGACCTACCATGCACAAAGCTATGTTGACTCTCCCTAATAAGTCCCTGTCTATCCAAATATTTGTAGATCCTATCTCTTAGTATTCCTTCCAATAATTTACCTACTACTGACGTCAAACTTACCGGCCTATAATTTCCCGCATTACTTTTTGAGCCTTTTTTAAACAACGGAACAACATGAGCTATTCTCCAATCATCCGGCACCTCACCTGTGGATGTCGACATTTTAAATATATCTGCCAGGGCCCCTGCAATTTCAACACTAGTTTCCTTCAAGGTCCGAGGGAACACCCTGTCCGGTCCTGGGGATTTATCTACTCTGATTTGCCTCAAGACAGCAAGCACCTCCTCCCCTTTAACCTGTATAGGTTCCATGACCTCCCTACTTGTTTGCCTTATTTCCATAGACTCCGTGCCAGTTTCCTTAGTAAATATGGATGCAAAAAACCCATTTAATATCTCCCCCATTTCTTTTGGTTCCATACATAGCCGACCGATCTTCAAGAGGACCAATTTTATCCCTTACTATCCTTTTGCTCTTAATATACCTGTAGAAGCTCTTAGGATTATCCTTCACCTTGTTTGTCAAAGCAACCTCATGTCTTCTTTTAGCCCTCCTAATTTCTTTCTTAAGTAGTTTCTTGCATTTTTTATACTCCTCAAGCATCTTATTTGCTCCCTGTTGCCTATACATGTCATACATCTCTCTCCTCTTCTTTATCAGAGTTCCAATATCCCTCGAGAACCAAGGCTCCTTATTCTTATTCACTTTGCCTTTAATCCTGACAGGAACATACAAACTCTGCACTCTCAAAATTTCTCCTTTGAAGGCCTCCCACTTACCAATCACATCCTTGCCAGAGAACAGCCTGTCCCAATCCACGCTTTTTAGATCCTTTCTCATTTCTTCAAATTTGGCCTTTTTCCAGTTTAGAACCTCAACCCAAGGACCAGATCTATCTTTATCCATGATGAAGTTGAAACTAATGGCGTTATAGAAATCATAGAATCATAGAAACCCTACAGCGCAGAAAGAGGCCATTCGGCCCATCGAGTCTGCACCGACCACAATCCCACCTAGGCCGTATCCCCATATCCCTACATATTTACCCACTAATCCCGCTAACCTACACATCTCAGAACACTAAGGGCAATTTTAGCATGGCCAATCAACCTAACCCGCACATCTTTGGACTGTGGGAGGAAACTGGAGCACCCGGAGGAAACCCACGCAGACACGAGGAGAATGTGCAAACTCCACACAGACAGTGACCCAAGCCGGGAATCGAATCCAGGTCCCTGGAGCTGTGAAGCAGCAGTGCTAATCACTGTGCTACCATGCCGCCCGTTATGATCACTGGAACCAAAGTGTTCCCATACACACACTTCCGTCACTTGTCCTAACTCGTTTCCCAATAGGAGATCTAATATTGCATCCTCTCTAGTTGGTACCTCTATGTATTGATTTAGAAAATTTTCCTGAACACATTTTACAAACTCTAACCCGTCTCGACCTTTAACAGTATGGGAGTACCAACCTATATGCAGAAAATTAAAATCCCCTACTATCACAACTTTGTTTCCTGCAGTTGTCTGTTATCTCTCTGCAGATTTGCTCCTCCAATTCTCGCTGACTATTGGGTGGTCTATAATTATCCTTAATGTGGTCATACCTTTAATATCATTAATGTGGTCATACGTTTCCTATTTCTCAGCTCCACCCATATAGCTCGGTAGACAAGCCCTCTAATCTGTCCTGCCTGAGCACTGCTGTAACTTTTTCCCTGACCAGCAATGCCACTCCCCCACCCTTCATCCCTCTGCCTCTATCACATCTGAAACATCAGAACCCTGGAACATTGAGCTGCCAGTCCTGCCCCTCCTGTAGCCAAGTTTCACTAATGGCTATAATGTCATAATTCCATGTATCAATCCTCAGCCTCAGCTCGTCTGCCTTCCCCACAATACTCCTGGCATTGAAATAGACACACCTCAGAAGATTATTACCACCCCACACAACCCTTCTATTTGTGATTTTGCATGAACTATTAACATCATTTATTTTCACCCCCACTCCACTATCTGGTCTGGCACTCTGGTTCCCACCGCCCTGCAATAAACCCTCCCCAATAACACTGGCAAACCTCCCTGCAAGTATATTGGTCCCCTTGTAGTTCAGGTGTAACGCGTTTTTGTAAGATCTGCAAATTTACTAATCAGACCACTTGCGTTTTCCTCCAAATCATATACATATAATATGTATATATATATATAAAAACACGAGAGTCTACAAAACATGACAGGACAGATGGTCTGAGTTGTGTTTGATTTAACGCATGGAGTAAGACAGGTAAGGCGGATGAACTTAAAAGTTTGGATGACAACATGGAACTGTGATGTTGTGGCAATTATGGAGACTTGGATGAAAGAAGGGCAGGACTGGCAGCTTAGCATTCCAGTATTTCGATGCTTTAGGCAAGATAGAGAGGAACAGATTTGTTCCAGCGATAAGGGTTTTTGCAGCAAGAGAAGCTGGAGTTGTTCCCCTTGAAGGTTGATTGGAGATTTGGCAGACATGTACAAGATGATAACAGGTTTAGCTGAGGAAGACATTAGAAAGCTTTACCCATGAGCTGATGGTTTACACGGGACACAGATTTTAGGCTTTCGGCGAGAGATACAGCGGGTTGCGAGCAGGAACTATTTTACCCGGAGAGTGGTAGAATGGGAGGGCGATCAATGATTTCATATGGAAATGGATGGCACTCCTAGGAAATAAACTTGTCGGGTTACTGGTATAGAACCAGCAAATGGCATTGATCTACAGAAAACCAGCATGGACTTGATGGGCAGAATAGATAGCTCCTACTGTGCCCTAATGACACTGGTTCTCTATGACACCCTTCATCTTTGATTTCTTTTTGCTCTTCCTTCACTGCCTTGGGATCTTCCAGTTTTTGAGCATCTGAAATAAAAAGGGACAAGGTTTGGATTGTTGTGAAAGGAGTGAAAAAAGGTGCATGCTTAATGCTATCTGAACCTTCTCAGTCAAAAGTTTGACAGGTGAAGGAGAAGTACAATTAGACAGAATTAGGTATGGAGGTGTCTTTATTTTCAATCACCTCAGCTGTAGTAGTGACTGACATCAGCAATGGCACTTGAAGACTACCACAGTCTTCTCCATGGGACATAGAAAATGCAAGTACACCCTTCTCCCAACAGTTAGTTTCTACTATCTCCAGTTGTGAACTACCTTCCAGAAGGGAAAGAGATTGCAAGACACCCTGGAAAGCCTCTCTCCCTTCTGGAAGGTAGTTCACAGATTGCAAGACTTCCTGGAAAGCCTGTTTGGCTGTCATGATTGAATAGCTGCCTTGTGTGTGAACTTAGGGATCTAGTTGAGAGACTTGGGACTGTGCTAAACGTATGAGGCATGCATCCTCAACCTCCTGAGTGAATTTGTGCAATCTGCCTTCTCAATCCATCCTAAAATTACCTTTTACTATTTTGAACCTGTGAATGCTGACCAAATCTTGCTGCATGTGGTGAAGGACTGCTTCAGTATCGTGAAGAATTGTGAATAGAACAGAATACTGCAAATATCTCCACTTTTAACCTTTCAATGGAGGTAATTATTGAAGCAATTGAAGATGATTGGGGCAAGGCAATCACCCTGTCAAACTCCTGCAGCAACCCTTTATTCTGTGGGTGATCCTAGATAGCGGAGAGTTTACTCCTGATTCACCTTAATTTCTGTTCAACTTAAGCTCCTTGGTATTGTACCAAAGAGCCTCAATATATTTGAGGACAAGATTTTCCAGCCCCAACAGCTCTTCAAATTTTCCCATCCTGTCTGAGATGATGCCTGCCCATGTCAGGGCTGGAAAAACCTGCCCCAAGTTGCAATCTGGGGAAAATTTGAATACATGTTGCATTCTACGTTGTGGTACATATTGGTACTGGTGATATAGGTAGGAAGAGTGATGAGGTCCTGCAGCAGCAGTTTAGGGAGTTAGGTAGAAAGTTAAAAAGTAGGACCTCGAGGGTTGTAATCTCAGGATTACTCACTGTGCCATGTGCCAGTGAGGATAGGAATAGGAAGATAGTGCAGTTCAACACGTGGCTAAACAGCTGGTATAGGAGAGAGGGTTTCAGATATCTGAACCATTGGGGTCTCTTCCGGGACAGATGGGACCTGTCGAAGGAGGACGGGTTGCATCTAAACTGGAAAGGCATGAATGTTCTGGCCGGGAGGTTTGCTAGTGTCACATGGGAGGATTTAGACTAGTTTGGCAGGGGGGGTGGGAACCAAAGCAAAGGTGAATTAACTGAAGGGGAACCAGAGAGTAGGGCCAGTAAGACTTGGGGGAAGAGCAGGCAGGGTGGGATTACTAATCAAAGGGTCTGGTGGACTGAAGTGCATTTGTTTCAATGCGAGGAGTCTTAACAGGTAAGGCAGATGAACTTAGAGCTTGGATGAGTTCTTGGAATTCTGATGTTGTTGCTATTACAGAGACTTGGTTCAGGGAAGGACAGGATTGGCAGCTTAACGTTCCAGGATACAATTGTTTCAGGCAGGATAGAGGGGAATGTAAAAGGGGTGGGAGAGTTGCACTATTGGTTAAGGAGAATATCACACCTCGGCGGGCTCATAAAGCGAGGCAATATGGGTAGAGCTCAGGAATCAGAAGGGTGTAGTCACAATGTTGGGGATTTACTATAGGCTGCCCAACAGCCAGCAAGAGATGGAGGAACAGATATGTAGGCAGATTTTGGCAAGGTGTAAAAGTAACAGGGTTGTTGTGGTGGGTGATTTTAACTTCCCTATATTGACTGGGACTCACTTAGTGCTAAGGACGTGGATGGGACAGTTTGTAAGGCGCATCCAGGAGGGCTTCTTGAAACAGTATGTAGGTAGTCCAACTAGGGAAGAGGCTATACTGGACCTGGTATTGGGGAATGAGCCCGGCCAGGTGGTCATAGTTTCAGTTGGGGAGCAGTTCGGGAACAGTGACCACAATTGAGTAAGCTTTAAGGTGCTGATGGATAAAGATAAGTGTAGTTCTCAAGTTAAGGTGCTAAACTGGGTCCCCAGGTTGGTGGTGACATTCACGAGGGGTCATAGGTTCAAGGTGAAGGGGGGGAGGTTTAACACAGATATCAGACGGACATATTTTACACAGAGGGTGGTGGGGGCCTGGAATGCGCTGCCAGGCAAGGTGGTGGAGGCGGACACACTGGGAACGTTTAAGACTTCTCTAGACAGCCATATGAACGGAGTGGGAATGGAGGGATATAAAAGAATGGTCTAGTTTGGACCAGGGAGCGGCGCGGGCTTGGAGGGCCGAAGGGCCTGTTCCTGTGCTGTATTGTTCTTTGTTTGTTCTGGGGGAAGGCTAATTACAACGATATTAGACAGGAACTGAAGAATGTAGATTGGGGGCAGATGTTTGAGGGCAAATCAACATCTGGCATGTGGAAGGCTTTCAAGTGTAAGTTGATAGGGATTCGGGACTGGCACATTCCTGTAAGGACGAAGGATAAGTATGGCAAGTTTTGTGAACCTTGGATAACGAGAGATATTGTGAGCCTAGTCAAAGAGAAAAAGGAAGCATTTGTCAAGGCTAGGAGGTTGGGAACACACGAAGCAAGTGTGGAGTACAAGGAAAGTAGAAAGAAACTTGAGTAAGGGGGGCTAAAAGGTGTCACGAGAAATCATTGGCCGCCAAGATTCAGGAAAATCCCAAGGCTTTTTATCCACCTATAAAGAGCAAGAGGATAGCCAGGGAGATGGTTGGCCCACTCGAGGACAGGGGAGGGAATCTATGCATGGACCCAGAGGAAATGAGCAAGGTATTAAATGAGTACTTTGCGTCAGTATTCACCAAACAGAAGGACTTGGTGGATGATGAATCTGGGAAAGGGTATGTAGATAGTTTGAGTCATGTTGAGATCAAAAAGGAGGAGGTATTGGGGTTCTTGAGAAACATTAAGGTAGACAAGTCCCCAGGGCCTGATGGAATATACCCCAAAATACTAAGGCAAGAGAGGAAATTGCTAGGGCCTTGACAGAAATCTTTGTATCCTCATTGGTTACAGAGGAGGTCAACATTGGAGAATAGCCAATGTTGTTCCTTTGTTTAAGAAGGGTAGCAAGAATAATCCAGGTAATTACAGGCCAGTGAGCCTTACATCAATGGCAGGGAAATTATTGGAGAGGATTCTTCGAGACAGGGTTTACTCCCACTTGGAAATAAGTGGACGTATTAGTGAGAGGCAACATCGTTTTGTGAAGGGGAAGTCATGTCTCACGAACTTGATCGAGTTTTTTGAGGAAGTGATGAAGATGATTGACGAGGGTTGGGCAGTGGATATTGTCTACATGGACTTCAGTAAGGCCTTTGACAAGGCCCCTCATGGCAGACTGGTGCAGAAGGATCAGGGGTGAGCTGGCAAGCTGGATACAGAAGTGGCTCGGTCATAGAAGACAGAACGTAGTAGTGGAAAGGTGCGTTTCTGAATGGAGGGCTGTGACAAGTGGCGTTCCTCAGGGATCAGTGCTGGGACCTTTGCTGTTTGTAATATACATAAATGATTTGGAGGAAAATGTAACAGGTTTGATTAGTAAGTTTGCGGTCGACACAAAGATTGGTGGATTTGCAGATAGCGATGAGGACCATCAGTGGATACAGCAGGAAATAGATCAGTTGGTGGCTTAGGCGGAGAGATGGCAGGTGGAGTTTAATCTGGACAAATGTTAGGTAATGCATTTCGGAAGGTCTAATACAGATAGGAAATATACAGTAAATGGAAGAATCCTTAAGAGTATTGATCGGCAGAGGGATCTGGGTCTACAGGTACACAGGTTACTGAAAGTGGCAATGCAGGTGGAGAAGGTAGTTAAGAAGGTATATGGCATGCTTGCCTTCACGGCCGGGGTATTGAGTTTAAAAATTGGCAAGTCATGTTGCAGCTTTATAGAACCTTTAGTTAGGCCGCACTTGGAATATAGTGTTCAATTCTGGTTGCCACACTACCAGAAAGATGTGGGGCTTTGGAGAGGGTACAGAAATGATTTACCAAGATGTTGCCTGGTATGGAGGGCGTTAGCTATGAGGAGAGGTTGGAGAAAGTTGGTTTGTTCTCACTGGAACGACAGAGGTTGAGCGGCAATAGAAGTCTACAAGATTATGAGGGGCATGGACAGAGTGGATCGTCAGAAACTTTTTCCCAGGGTGGAAGAGTCAATTACTCGGGGGTATAGGTTTAAGGTGCGAGGGGAAAAGGTTTAAAGGAGATGTACGAGGCAAGTTCTTTTACACAAAGGGCGGTGGGTGCCTGAAACTCGCTGCCGGGTAAGTTAGTGGAAGTAGATACGATCTAAGGGGTTTCTGGACAAATACATGAATACAATGGGAATAGAGGGATATGGTCCCCGGAAGGGTAGGGGGTTTTAGTTCAGTCGGGCAGCATGTTCGGTGCAAGCTTGGAGGGCCGAAGGGCCTGTTCCTGTGCTGTAATTTTCTTTGTTCTTTGTTTTCTACTCTTCTAACTGTATTTTGAATATCCTGTTGACTTTCTTGATTGCTGCTCTATTAATTGGAGTTTCAGCGCCATGCTTACCAGAACTTTTTGCTCTTTTTTCACGGCTGTTTCAGCACTATGTACAAAGAATAAGCATTTCCTATTTTTCCTTCCAAAATGTTGTAATTTGTACTGGGCTTCATTATATAACATAAGCCATTATTCTCATTGGCAAATTTTGTCCAACTCATTTGGTAATTTCTGAGCTTCTGTCTTCATAACCTCCTAGTTGGTATCATCTCCAAATTTCAGAATCCAGTTCATTTATGCAAATTATATACTGGTTCCAGCACCAACTTTTGTGTCATTCCTATCTCAACAGAGTTCTTTTGACATTTTCTCAGTTCTTTCTACCCTTCAGCCAGTGCCTTATCCATTTTGAAGGCTTACCTCGAGTTCCTTGCAATTTTGAATTTAACTAACCTTCCATGTGGAACTTTGCATCTTGATTTCCAAAAAACCTTAACAATGTGTCAGTTGGGTCTTCTGTCATCCACTTGAGCTCTTGCCATCCAAAGAAATTGATTGGTCAGCAGGACTTCCCCTTCTGAATCCATTGTGCCTGCCGTCTACTTGGTTTTTTGAGAAGCATATATGTACTCATGAGGTGTGGCACCATGGTGGGCGGCATGGTGGCACAGTGGTTAGCACTGCTGCCTCACAGCACCAGGGGCCAGTGTTCAATTCCCAGCTTAGGTCACTGCGTGGAGTTCTCCCCGTGTCTGCGTGGGTTTCCTCCGGGTACTCCAGTTTCCTCCCACAGACCGAAAAACGTGCTGGTTAGGTGCATTGGCCATGCTAAATTCTCCCTCAGTGCACCCGAACAGGCACCAGAGTGTGGCAACTAGGGGATTTTCACACTAACTTCATTGCAGTGATAATGTAAGCCTACTTGTGACTTTAATAATTAAACTTTAGAACACAATAGAACACAAACTTTAGAACACAATTTGTTTACTCATCTCCCACCTGTATAATATATCCAGATCCTATCAAGTCCTTGCTCCAGGCTCAGTTGTTTTCTAAAACCAAAAAATTATTGAATAGAATTGATGAGCCCTACTTGCTGCAGAGGACAGTAGTTCCATTCTCACGATGCTCCTGATTAGTGCCTGAACTTGATATTTTTTGTCTTCAGTCTTGCCAATGCAAATGCCAATGATGATGGAAAAAGGTACAATTTGCATGTTTTTGTAATGGTGACAAGGTCATGTGGAAAGTTATTTTTATTGACTTTAGCTGTGTTACCCTTTCAGTGATAATATTTGATACATTTAATATATAACAATAAATATAAGCATGTTGTTGTAGTTAATACAACAATGTTGTAGCTTGTAATATTCTAACATAATAAACCAACTATCATAGATTTCGGATGGTTTGAATAACAAGTTTCACCAGCAAACTAAAACCAGAAGAGAAAATGCTGGAAAATCTCAGCAAGCCTGGCAGCATCTGTAAGGAAAGAAAAGAACTGACATTTTGAGTCCAGGTGACCCTTTGTCAAAACTAAAAGGCTTAAAAGTGGGAAATATTTATAATGCAGGGTGAGGGAATGAAAGATGAGTCATAGCCACAAAAACAAGGGGAAAGGCTGCTAATGGGAGTCTATAGAGAGAATAAAAGGTGTGAATGACTGAACAGCAGAGAAGCTGAAATCAGAGGGTAAGCTGTGGCAGATGAAGATATTGGGAGGGCGTGGGGGGAATGGGTGGGAGAGAGATAAAATGGAGAAAAAGGGGGAGAAAAGGTAAGGAAAGGGGGGATAAAATAGGAGGGAAGAGGGGGGAAGAAAAATAAAGAAAGACAATAAAGAAGTAAAAGGTAGAGAACAGTTAAAAATGAAATGAAATCAAAGGGGTCGAGGTGGGGGTTGAGCTAATTATCTGAAATTGTTGAATTCGATGTTGAGACCAGAAGGCTGTAAAGTGCCTAGCCGGAAGATGAGGTGCTGTTCTTCCAGTTTGCGTTGAGCTTCATTGGAACATTGCAGCAGGCCAAGGACAGACATGTGGGCATGGGAGCAGGATCGTGTGTTAAAATGGCAAGCAACAGGAAAGTCAGGGTCCTGATTGCTCACAAACTGGAGGTGCTCAGCAAAGTGATCACCGAGTCTACGTTTGGTCTCTCTGATATAGAGGAGACCACATTGGGAGCAGCGAATGCAATAGACCAAATTGAAAGAGGTGCAAGTGAAACACTGCTTAACCCGGAATGAGTGTTGTGGACCTTGGATGGTAAGCATGGAAGAGGTAAAGGGGCAAGTGTTACACCTTCTGCGATTGCTTGGGAAGGTGTCATGGGTGATAGGAGAGGTGTTGGGTATAGTGGAGGAGTGGAGTAGGTTATCCCAGAGGGAGTGGTCTCTGCGGAATGCTGAGTGAAGGAAAGATATGTTTGGTGATGGCATCACGCTGGGGTTGGCGAAAATGGCAGAGGATTGTGCTTCGCAAGCGGGGGCTGGTGGGGTGAAATGTGAGAGCAAGGGGGACTCTATCCTTGTTCGGGGAGGGGGTGAGGGTCGCTGTTGAGGGTCCTGTCGACAACTGTAGGTGGGAAACCATGGTTGAGGAAGAAGGAGCACATATTAGAAGCACCACTTTGGAAAGTGGCATCATCGGAACAAATGCGATTGGGACGAAGGAGCTGAGAGAAAGAGATGGAGTCGTCCGTATAGGGTGTACGGTGCGAAGAGCTGTAGTCCAGATAGCTGTGGGAGTCAGTGGGATTGTAATGGATATTGGTAGATAGTCTATTGTCGGAAATGGAGACAGAAATGTCAAGGAAGGAAGGGAAGTGCCTGAGATGGACCACGTGAAGGTAATGGAGGGGTGGAAACTGGAAGCGAAGTTGATGAATTTTTCCAATCTATAAAAGTTGTGTTTATGATGACTCCCCTTCTTATTCTTTACTGAGTTTAACCTACCTCTTCCCATCCAGGTATCGCTATGCCTTGGATGATCTCTATCCAATTCTGAATGCATTAAAATTGCATGTAGCAATATATGATGAATGGTCTTCCAAAGTTACTGATGCCCTGGAAGCTAAAGATGATGAGAAGAAGAGTAAGTATAGAAATTCTATGCCAAATCCATGGCATATGATTATGTGATGACTTGTACCTTTGACTGACAAGATATTAAATGCAGATATTGCTAACTCAACAATTTTTCTGAAGCAGCAAATGGAAATTAAGTTATTTCCAACCAAAAATAGAGGAAATACTCGAGGAAATGTTGCCTAAGGCCACTCGACTGCCTGAAATATAAATACTGGTGGGGTGCCTGAGAGCACTTTTCAGTTAAACTGAAAGAATTGGGAAAGCAAGGGGTGAGAAAATACTCTCTGTCCCTGTAAGAACTAATAGGAAGGAATATGTGTAGAATCATAGAATACAGTGAAGAAGGAGGCCATTCAGCTCATCTTGTCTTTGCTGCCCCTCAATTAATCTCTGCCTTTTCCCATAGCTCTGCAAGTTTTTCCTTTGCAGATAATGATCTAATTCTCTTTTGAAAGCATCAGTTGACCTTGCCTCCAACACTGGTTGCATGAAAACATTTTTCCTCATGCTATCTTTTTTTTGTCAATCATCTTAAACCTGTGTCCTCTCGTGCTCGATACTTCAATTGGAGCAGTTTCTTCCTATATACCTGTCCATATCACTCATGATTTTAAAATTTTGAAGAGTTCTATATAAGCTGTCCCCTCAACCTTCTCTTTCCCAAGGAGAACGGTCTCAGCTACAAACAATCTTTCTACGTAGCTGAGATTCCTCATCCCTGGAACCATTCTCATCAATCTTTTCTGCATCCTCTCTAATGCTTCTTAAACGTGTGGTGCCCAGAACTGGACACAATACTCCAGTTTAGGCCAAAGCTATGTCTAATGTGGGTTTAACATAACTTCCTTTTTGTACTCTGTGCCCCTATGATTAAACCAAGGATGCTTTATTGCCACTCTCAACCTGCCACCTCCAATGATGTTTGCGCGTATACACCCACGTACTTCTGCATCTCCTTTAGAATTGTATCCTTTATTTTATACCTCTTGCATTCTTCATCCTAAAATGAATCACTTCAACTTTCTCCACATTGAACATCATCTGCCATTTGTCCACTGATTCCACCAATCTGTCTGTGTCCTTTTGAAGCTTTACACTGTTCTCATGTTTCAAAGTTTCATATCATTCTCAAATTTTGAAATTGTGCCATGTACACCAAGGTCTAGGTCATTAATATGTATCAGGAAGAACAGGGGTTCTACTACTGATTCCAGGGGAACTCCAGTATAAATCTGCTCAGTCCAACTGTTCACCACCACTGTTTACTTCCTGTAACGCATTGTTGTACCTGTTAATTCTCAGATACTTTCGACCAGTTTGCTTACTCCAGGGTTTTACCCCGGTGCCCTTATTTGCAAGATGGACAAAGGACAAACACAAGTAAAGATTCAATAAGTTTATTAATAATAACACTATTAACCCTTAAATTACCCACATAAAACAAGAGGATATCCCAGATTCAAGTATACTACCCGCAAAGATGGTTTGGTTGAACTGCAGGCTCAATTCTCTGAGTCCCTCTGATCCGTTGTCACAAAGGTGTGTCTCGATGGCAGCTTCTTCCTTCCTTCCTTCTCTGGTCAGTCTTCCGATGGTCAAAGTCGCCTCCCTCATCGAGCCTTCGCTCCTGGTGTATCTGAGATGTGTACCTTTATCCCCCTGCCTGCTTGCCTTTCCAGAAACTTCTCTGGCTTCTGGCCAATGAGGTCCCAGGAGGGGGTTCCAATACCCAGTAGGTTTCTTGATGTCTGCCTGACACGACACCAGGGTCCACCCCATCTCCAAGCTGTTGCTTACATGTAACCTGTTGTCAGATAAGGTATCTACAGGAACTCTTGATGACAGAAAGTCTGGACCAATCTGGGCTTCTAACAATAGGCCGGTGCATTTCAATGGGGTGCGATGATCTCCTGCTGGGTCTCAGTAGAGTGCAACGACCTTTGATGGGTCAGGCCCAGACATGTTTGTGTATTTGTACAATTGGCCTGCCGGAGGTTTGACTGTGTTTTGATTTTAATATGCCCAATTCTTTAATTTAGGATATCCAATTTAATCAGCCTTAAAACTAGGCCATGATTATATTACCACAGCATCCAATTTCATATTCATGGTGCTCCTGTCCCTTTTATTCCAATAACTTTAAGTGGGACTTAATTGTTGTGTCAGGATGCTGAGCTAGAATTGTAGCTTGGGAGTGAGTCTTCAGCATTCTGTAAAAACAGACTGTTTTGCAAACTGCACAAAGAGGAAACTAAGCCTGAGTGTGATTATAGATCAAATATGAAGTCAGGAATTTGGTTCACGAGGGAATTTGGTGCAGTTTTTTCCAGTCTCCAGTAGTTGGTGCGTCGTCTTCCTTTATCTCCGAGCTAGTTGAGTGCAACTTTCTACTACTTTAGTTACTAATTGACTAATTAAATAATTAACATTCGACAGACATTGCGACAGACATTGGCATGTCATGAGTGCAACATGTGGAGAATCTTTGAAATGCACTGCATTCCGAACAACCGTATCTGCAGTAAGCCTCTAGCTTGCTGAGCTGGAGATATAAACCCAATTTACTCAGCCTCTCATTATAATTCTCTCATCCTAGGAATCAATCTGGTGAATCTTTGCTGTACCGCCTCCAACGCATGTATAACCTTAATTATGGAGACCAAGTCTGAACACAGTACCGCAAATGCAATCTCACTAAAGCTCTGTTTAATTATAGCAAGACTTCTTTATTGCAGCACTCCAATTCCCTCGTAGTAAACACCATTTGCCTTCCGAATAGCTCCATGTCCTTGCATGCTCACTTTCTCATTCCTTCTATGAGCACAGTCAAATTTCTCTGAGCCTCAATGTTTACAAGTTTCACACCCTTTAAAAATATTTTGCTCTTCTATTCTTATGACCAGCTTCCACACATTATACGTCATCTGTAATTGTGTTGCCACCCATTTGACCTGTCTTTATCTCTGTGCAGTCTCTTTTCTCATCTTCCCACCTAACTTTGTATAATTAGCAAATCTGTCTGTCTCTTTATTCAGGTCATGAATATAGATTGTAAATAGCTGAAGTCCCAGCTTTGAACCTTGCAACTCACTGGTCACAGCTTGCCAACTTGAAAGTGCCCCATTTATGACCACTCTTTGCCTCCTGTTTGTTAAATAATCCTCTATCCATGCTAATAAATTACCCCCAAAGACTGACCTATTAACCTTTTGTATGGCACTTTGCTGAATGCCTTTTGGAAATCCAGGTACATACTACATCTGCTGATTCCCCTTTGTCTATCCTACGAGTTACACACTCAAAAATCTAATAATAAATTTGTCAAACATGATTGAACTTTTGTAAAACAAGGTAGACTTATTCTAATCATACTATACTTTTTGAAGTTCGTTGTTAAAGTTTCCTTAATAATAGATTCTAGCATATTCCCTCAAACTAACTGGCCTGTAGTTCACTGTTTCCTCTCTCCCTCCCTTCTTGAAAAACATAGTTAGATTTCCAAACTTCCAATCTAATGGGGCTATTCCTGAATCTAAGGCATTTCGGGAAATCATAAACAGCGTATCAACGATCTCTGTAGCTATCTCTTTTAAAACCCCAAGTTATAGCCACAAGTCCTGGGAGTTTGCTAGATATAATCCTTTAAGTTTGCTATACTTTTTGTCTACTGATATCAATTACCTTAACTTCCACACACTTTTTAGTCCCCAGGTTATCCTCTATTTCTGGTATGCAATTCTTGTCTTCTACAGACAGACAGAATACTTGTTCAGTGCCTTTGACATTTCCTCATTCCCCATGATAATTTCTCCTACCTCTGCTTCGAGGAGATCAAATTTATTTTAGCTCCGCTCTTTTTAATATCCTTAAAAGAAGCTCCTCCAATCGGGTTTTATATTTCTGGCCAGTTTACTCTCATATTTTATTTTTTTCCTTAACCTTTTTTACTGGCTCTTTGCTGGTTTCCAATATAGACCCAATCCTCAGACTTTTGCCAGTTCTTTGAACATTATAAACTTTGTATTTTAATCTAAAACCATCTGAGTGCTGAGTTTTTGTTTTTCAATGGAATGTACCTTTGAATTTTTAAAATATTTCTCACTTTATCTTTTTGTCTATTTATCCAATTAAGCAATTTTCCCTTCATAGCTATGTTTGTAAGTTTAAGGTTCTTGTTTGTTCCTTTCAAACTCAACATGGAATTAAATAGATTTTTTAAAGTTTATTTATTCGTCACAAGTAGGCTTACATGAACACTGCAATGACGTTACTGCAAAAATCCCCTATTTGCCACACTCCGGCACCTGTTCGGGTTCACCGAGAGAGAATTTAGCATGGCCAATGCACCGAACCAGCACTTTTTCAGACTGTTGGAGGAATCCGGAGCACCCGGAGGAAACCCACGCAGACACAGGGAGAATGTGCAGACTCTGCACAGACAGTGACCCAAGCCAGGAATCAAACCCGGGTCTCTGGTGCTGTGAGGCAGCAGTGCTAGTCATTGTACCATTATTTTCCTAGTGCATTTTTTGTTAGAATGGTGATCAGGTTGGAGTGAGTGGTGGTTGCTGGGTTGGGCCTAAAGGTGTTCAGTTCACTGGCTGATCACCGAGTTAGATCAGCTGTTAAACGATCTAACATTTATTGGGTAAACCTGCAGTAAGTCTGGATATCTGGCCCAAGTCACTGCCCTGAGACTTATACAGCAGGTCCTGGGCAGCAGACGATCAGCTCATTTGAAGTTCAAACTTGCCAGGCAATTTTTTTACTTGTGTGTACATCAGGACTTCCTTAGGGTCATTAAACACATCACCCAACTATCCATTGGGGATTCGGGCCGAAGCCTGGATTTTGTCTGCATGTCTCTGGACGAAAATTGATCCCTTGACCTTCGATCTCAAAGGTGAAACATCCTGCAGTATGGTGCCATGGTCAGTTTGCTCATCCACCCTGCATTACTTCTCCTCATCCACGCAGCTTCTATATGTTGGACAAAGTCAGGGGCTGAGTTTCCTCCGTCACTACGTGCTGCTTCACAATACCTGCCAAGCTTGCAGTCATACCCTCCTGTCTTTGTCCATTGACCACCTCAAGTTCTGCCTAACCTAAGGAGTGTGACCGCCTCCTGAAACAAAGCATCTAGTTAACTCTCCCTCTTCCTAATGCCCCGCGATCCCTGCAATTCAAGAGTTTAGAAGATTGAGAATGAATCTCGTTGAAACAGGCAATACTAGTTAGGGGACATATTATAGCTGTGCAGAGGGAGGAAGAATCACTGTGGGTAGAACTCAGAAACAGGAAGGGGAATGTCACTATGAGGGGGTGTACTACAGGCCTCCCGACAGCCCACGGGAAGTTGAGGAACGGATATAGAAACATAGAAATGTAAACAGATTCTGGACAGATGTACAATAATAGGGCTGTTGTAGTGGGAGACTCTAATTTTCCTCATATTGACTGGAAATCCCTTGGGGCTAAGGGCTCGGATGGTGAGAAATTTGTTAAGTGTGTCCAGGAAGGCTATGTGGATAGTCCGAGTCGGGGCTATACTGGACCTAATATTAGGGAATGAGTCCAACCAGGTCATCAAAGTTGCAGTGGGGGAGCATATGGCGGACAGTGACCACAATTCTGTAAGCTTTCGGATACTGATGGAAAAGGATGAGTGTTGTCCTAGGGTTAAGGTGCTAAACTGGGGGAAGGCTAACTACAACCAGATTAGGCATGATTTGGAGGCTATTGCTTGGGAGAGGCTGTTTGAGGATAAATCCACATTTGGCATGTGGGAGTCTTTTATGGAGAAGTTGATCAGAGTGCAGGACAGGCATGTACCTATGAACAGGAAGGACAGGAAAGACACGATTCAGGAATCGTGGATGACCAGGGAAATTGAGAGTCTAGTCAAAAAGAAAAAGGATGCATACATGAGGTGTTGGCAATTAAAAGCAGATGAAGCATTTGAAGAATACAAGGAAAGTAGAAAAGAGCTCAAACAGGGAGTTAGAAGGGCAAGAAGGGGGTCACGAAATGCCCTTGTCAGACAGCATTAAGGAGAATCCCAAGGAATTTTATACATATAAGGAATGCGTGTAGCTAGGGAAAGAGTTGGTCCACTTAAGGACAAAGGAGGGAAATTATGTATAGAACCAAAGGAAGTGGGTGAGATCCTTAATGAGTACTTTACATCGGTATTCACAAAGGAGAGGGACACATCGATTGATGGTGTCTTGGAGGAGTGTGTAAGCCCTTTAGAACAAGTCATCATTACGAGGGAGGAAGTGTTAGATGAATAAGAAAGCATTACGGTAGACAAATCCCCAGGGCCAGATGGCATCTATCCCAGATTACTGAGGGAGGCAAGAGATGAAATTGCTGGGCCACTAACAGAAATCTTTGTTTCTTAGTTGGCCACTTTTGAGGTACCAGAGGATTGGAGGATAACCAATGTTGTCCCATTGTTCAAGAAGGGTAGCAAGGATAATCCGGGTAATTATAGGCCAATAAACTTGACGTCAGTGACAGTGGAACTGTTGGAGAAGATTCTTAGGAATAGGATCTATACACATTTGGAACTGAATGGTCTTGTTAGCGACAGACAGCATGGTTTTGTACGTGGGAAGTCATGTCTCACTAATTTAATTCAGTTTTTTGTGGAGGTGACAAAAACGATTGACGAGGGAAGGGCTGTGGATGTTGTCTACATGGACTTTAGTAAGGCATTTGACATGGTCCCTCATGGCAGGCTGGTGCAAAAGTTTAAATCTCATGGGATCAGGGGTGAACTAGCTAGATGGATTCAGAAGGTAGCAGTAGAAGAGTGTTTTCCTGAATGGAGATCTGTAACTAATGGTGTTCTGTAAGGATCAGTGCTGGGACCTCTGCTGTTTGCACAATATAAAGAAATGACTTTGAAGAAAACGTAGCTGGTCTCATTAGCAAGTTTGCGGATGATACTAAGATTGGCGGAGTTGCGGATAGTGATGAAGATTGTCAGAGGATTGTCAGCAGGATATAGATAGACTGGAAAATTGGGCGGAGAAATGGCAGATGGAATTTAATCCGGACAAATGCGAGGTGATGCATTTTGGTAGATCCAATTCAGGTGGGAGCTATGAAATAAATGGCAGAATCATCAGGAGCGTAGACACACAGAAATCTGGGCATGCTGGTCCACAGATCCTTAAAACTGGCAGCATAGGCAGAAAAGGTGATGACGAAAGCATATGGCATGCTTGCCTCCTTCGGACGGGGCATCAAGTATAAAAGTTGGCAAATTATGTTTCAGTTGTATAAAACGTTAGTTAAGCCACATTTGAAATGCTATGTCCAATTCTGATCACCACACGACCAGAAGGATGTGGAGGCTTTGGCGAGAGTGCAGAAAAGGTTTAACAGGATGTTGCCTGGTATGGAAGGAATTAGCTATGAGGTGATATTGAATAAACTGGGATTGTTCTCCCTGGAAAGACGGAGGCTGATGGAAGTTTATAAAATTATGAGAGGTATAGATAGGGTGAACAGTTGGAAGCTTTTTCCCGGGGCAGAAATGACAATTACAAGGGGGCACAAGGTCAAGATAAGGGGGAAAGGTTCAGTGGAGATGTGCAGGGGAAGTTTTTTTACACAGAGGGTGATGGGGGCCTGGAATGCACTGCCATGTGAGGTGGTTGAGGCAGTTACATTAGCCACATTTAAGACTTATCTTGATAGGCATATGAACAAACAGGGAATAGAGGGATATGAGCGGTTGGTCTAGATAGGTAAATGTGATTGGCACAGGCTTGGAGGGCCAAAGAGCCTGTTCCTGTGCTGTACTGTTCTTTGTTTTTTCTGGTTCTATTCTGAAGGGGTTTGATAGGGTAGACGCTGAGAGATTTCTTCCTCTGGCTGGGGAATCTAAAACATGGGGTACAATCCCATGATGAAGGGCCAATCAGTTAGGATTGAGAATAGGAGAAATTACTTCACTCGAGGGTTGCGAATCTTAGGAATTCTCTACCCCAGGGAGTTGTGGATGCTCCATCGTTGAATGCATTTAAGGCTGGGATAGACAGATTTGTGCTGTCTCAGGAAATTGAAGGCGGTGGGGGAGGAAATGGAATTGAAGCCCAAGATCGGTCATGACCACACTAAATGGCAGAGTTCGAAAGGACATAGGGTCTACTCCTGCTGCCATTTCTTATATTCTACTGCACTCTATGCCCTCTCCAGCAAAGCTAGGCTTTGATGACAAACACTTCATTTCCAGAAATGTCTGTTCTTTGAAGTGCTTCATTGCTGGGCACTTTGTTTTCATTTCGTGCCCTTGATGTTTTGAATGCATCTCGTGGAACTCCAACTGCTTAATATCACACACAAGAACAGAGGGCACTGGAAAAACTCAGCATATGTGCCAGCATCTCTCAGGAGAGAAACAGAGTTCATGTTTTGAGTCATTAACCCTTTGTTGGAACTGAAAGGAAGGAGAATGTGAGAGCAAAAGAAACTGCAACAAAAAGTAGCAACTTTTAAGAACAAATGACAGATGGCCTGGGTGTGAGAAGGAGAGGGGGTGTTTTGCATTGAAGCAATACATGTAGGATTATTTTAAAAAAAACGACAGGGGGATTTAAGATGGAGGGGAAAGGTCAAAATAAAGTTGCCAAACTCAACATTGAGCCCCAAGTGCTGCAACATACCCAATCAGGAGATGAGATGCTAATCCTCCAGCTTGCGTCCAGCTTCACTGGAGCATTGCAGCAGGTCATGGACAGACATGTGGCCATGAGAGAAAGGTGCTGAGTTAAAATGGCATGCACAGGAACATTGGGGTCGTGCTTGCGGACTGAGTGAAGGTATTCCACAAAGTGGTCACCCAATATATGTTTAGCCTCCCCCATGTAGATGGACTGCTTAATATGTCTGGAGTAGGTGGTCCATGTCTCACAGATATATAGAAGGATAGGTGTTACCACAACTTAGTCTTTTTCGTAAATGGGCAATGCTGAGCTTGCTCTGGCAATTTTATTCAAACACCTCACTATCAATGCAGATATTTCTAGAGATTTTGCTTCTCAGATAGGTGAAAACCAATCCCTTTTGCAGGAGTCAGCCTCATTCTATTTCATTGGTGGATCGATCACTGCACCTGGTTCTTGAGGGTCATCCAGTTTGGTCTTTGGCTCCACGTACCTGCTTATGTACGGCAGCAGCCACACCCTGGTAATTGACAAACGAGATGAGGTTAGCATGTATTCTGATCCACAAGAGAGGGAAAGCACCCACCTTCAACCACTTCTTCAAGCACACAAAACAAAGCTATCATGATAGATGTGGTAGAGAAAATGGTTCTTGAATTGTTACTTCCTCATGTAAATAGTATAGGAGACGAGTGTATTTAGCTATTAATATTTATAGTGGAAATCTAGCACCAGGGACTGTATAGCTAATTATAACCTAAATTTTTAAAGAGTTTTATTTGCAAATAAATTCATTGGTGGTATAAATGTCAGTCAGCGGGGTAAAGTCCTTCATCTGTGAGATGTGGGAGATCCGTGAGGCTTCAAGTGTTCCAGACGACTACACCTGCAGGAAGTGCACCCAATTGCAGCTACTCACAGACTGCATGGATCGGTTGAAGCAACAGTTGGATGCGCTTTGGAGTATGAAGGTTGCGGAAGGCGTCATAGATAGGAGCTTTAGAAACATGGCCACACCCAAGGTGCAGGCAGATAGATGGGTGACCGCTAGAAAGGGCAGGCAGTCAGTGCAAGATCGGCGCAGGTTTAGAGGGCCAAAGGACCTGTTCCGGTGCTATAATGTTCTTTGTTCTTTGATCTCTTTCCCTCAATGTTCTCCAATTGACTCTTAATCCATTTGTCCCCTCTCATTCCCAAGAACCAGTTCCAGCATGCCTCCTTTCTTCTTGGACTTCAAACAGATTCTCCTGAGCACTGAATCTAGGAACTCTTGTCCCTCTCTGCCCTATTCATTAATCGTTTCCTAGCATATATTTGGATACTCTATTACAATATAGCGGCATGGTGGCACAGAGTTAGCACTGCTGCCTCACAGTGCCAAGGATCCGGGTTCGATTCCAGCCTTGGGTGACAATCTGTGTGGAGTTTGCATGTCGTCCCTGTGCCTGCATGGGTTTCCTCTGGGTGCTCCAGTTTCCTCCCACAGTCCAAAGATGTGCAGGTTCAGTGGATTGGCCATGCTAAATTGCCCCTTAGTGTCCAAAGATGTGTAGGTTAGGGGGATTAGTGGGGTAAATATATGGGGTTAGGAGGATAGGGCCTCGGTTAGATGCTCTGTCAGAGAGTTGGCGCAGGCTCGATGGGCTGAATGCCTTCCTTCTGCACTTGGGAATTTGATAGTTCTGTAGATTCTCGAACAGTTCCTACAAATTGGTGGTTAGCTAATGTTAACCCCACTATTTAAAAAAGGAGATAGAGAGAAAGCAGGGAATTGTAGACCAGTCAGCCTAGTGTCGGTAGTGGGGAAAGTTCTGGAGTTCGTTATCCAAGATTGTATAACAGAGCACTTGGAAAACAATGGCTGGATCGGACAGAGTTAGTGTGGATTTACGAAAGGGAAATTATGCTTGACAAATCTATTGGAATTCTTCAAGGATGTAACTAGTAGAGTTGATGAGGGGGAACCAGTGGATGTGGTTTATTTGAACTTTCAGAAGGCTTTCGACGAAGTCCCACAGAAGAGATTAGCATGTAAACTTAAAGCACATCAGATTTGGAGTAGTTTATTGAGATGTATAGAAAATTGGTTGGCAGACAAAAAACAGAGTAGGAATAAACAAGTCTTTTTCTGAAAGGCAAGCAATGATTAGTGGGATACCACAGGGATCTGTGTTAGGTCCCCAGCTATTCACAACATATATTACTGATGTAAATGTTAGAACTAAATATAAGTTAAAATTAAAGTTTTAAAGCTTATTTATTGGTCACAAGTAGGCTTACATTGGCATTGCAATTAAGTTACTGTGAAAATCTCCTAGTCGCCACATTCCGGCATCTGTTCAGGTACACCGAGGGAGAATTTAGCATGGTCAATCAACCTATCAAGCCCGTCTTTCAGACTGTGGGAGGAAACTGGAGTACCCTGAGGAAACCCACGTAGACACGGGGATAACGTGCAAACTCCACATAGACAGTGACCCAACCCGGGTCCCTGGCACTGAGGCAGCAGTGCTAACCACTGTGCCACCCTGTGATATAAATATCATATCTCCAAATTTGTAGATGACACAAAGCTAGGTGAGAGGTTGAACTATAAGGAGGATGCAGAGATAATTCAGTGTGATTTGGATGAGCTTATTGAGTGGGCAAATGCACAAAAGATGCAGCATAATGTGGATCAATGTGTTCTCGTGTTCCAGTTGCTGGAGGTAAGCTTGCAGGTGCTGCAGGCAGTAAAGAAGGCGAAAGGTTTGTTGGCCTTCATAGCAAGAGGATTGGAGTACAGGAGCAGGGGTGTCTTGCAGCAATTATGCAGAGCCTTGGTGAGGCCACACCTGAAATATTCTGTGCTGATCTTACCTGAGGAAGGATGTTTTTGCTATTGGGCATGCAGTGCAGGTTTGCCAGACTGATTCCTGGGATGGCAGGACTGACGTATGAGGAGAGGTTGAGTCGGTTGGAATATATTCACTGGAGTTCAGAAGAATGAGGGGGAATCTCATCGGAACCTATAAAATCTGTAATAGGACCAAACAGGGTAGATGCAGGAAGGATATTCCCGATGGTGGGAGGAGTCCAGAACTTGGGGTCATAGTCTGAAGATGGTGTGTGGCTTGAAGAGGAACCTGCAGGTGGTTTTGATCATTTGATTTGATTTATTGTCACATGTATTAGTATACAATGAAAAGTATTGTTTCTTGCACGCTATGCAGACAAAGCATATCATACATAGAGAAGGAAAGGAGAGAGTGCAGAATGTAGTGTTACAGTCATAGGGTGTAGAGAAAGATCAATTTAATATAAGGTGGTGTTCCCATGTCTCTGCTGCCCTTCTCCTTCGAGGTGGTAGGTTGAAAGGAGCTTTCATGAATTCAGTGCATCTTGTAGATGGTACACACTGCTGCCTCTGTGGATCGGTGATTGAGAGAGTGAATGTTGAAGATTGTGGACGTGTGCAAATCAGACTGGCTTGGTCACAGAAGACAGAGGGTGGTAGTGGAAGGGTCTTTTTCCGGCTGGATGCCTGTGACTAGTGGTGTTCCGCAGGGCTCTGTATTGGGACCACTGCTGTTTGTGATTTATATAAACAATCTGGAAGAAGGTGTAACCGGGGTGATCAGTAAGTTTGCGGACGACACGAAAATGGCTGGACTTGCAGATAGTGAGGAACATTGTCAGAGGCTACAGAAGGATATAGATAGGCTGGAAATTCGGGCAAAGAAATGGCAGATGGAGTTCAATCCAGATAAGTGCGAAGTGATGCATTTTGGTAGAACTAACGTAGGGGGGAGTTATACGATAAATGGCAGAACCATAAAGGGTGTAGATACGCAGAGGGATCTGGGTGTGCAAGTCCACAGATCCTTGAAGGTGACGTCACAGGTGGAGAAGGTAGTGAATAAGGCATATGGCATGCTTGCCTTTATAGGACGGGGCATAGAGTATAAAAGTTGGGGTCTGATGTTGCAGTTGTATAGAACGTTGGTTCGGCCGCATTTGGAATACTGCGCCCAGTTCTGGTCGCCACACTACCGGAAGGACGTGGAGGCTTTAGGGAGAGTGCAGAGGAGGTTTACCAGGATGTTGCCTGGTATGGAAGGGCTTAGTTATGAGGAGAGATTGGGTAAACTGGGGTTGTTCTCACTGGAAAGACGGAGGATGAGGGGTGACCTAATAGAGATGTATAAAATTATGAAAGGCATAGATAGGGTGAATGGTGCGAAGCTTTTTCCCACGTCGGTGGTGATGTTCACGAGGGGTCATAGGTTCAAGGTGAGGGGGGGGAGGTTTAACACAGATATCAGAAGGACGTATTTTACACAGAGGGTGGTGGGGGCCTGGAATGCGCTGCTGGGCAAGGTGGTGGAGGCGGACACACTGGGAACGTTTAAGACTTATCTAGTTAGCCACATGAACAGAGTGGGAATGGAGGGATACAAAAGAATGGTCTAGTTTGGACCAGGGAGCGGTGCGGTTTTGGAGGGCCGAAGGGCCTGTTCCTGTGCTGTATTGTTCTTTGTTCAGACAGGCTGCTTTGTTCTGGATAGTGTTAGGACCCTGGACCAGAAGCCCAAATTACATTAGGAAGCCAGACTGGATCCCAACAATTTTTCTATTTTGGCAGAAATATGAGGAAAGGATACTTCGCTCCACGAGTAATTCCACTGACACATTCGGGGTCGTTTAAAGTAAAACAAACTTTAAATAATAGCACAGTTTAAATATAACTCTAACAACTGAACTGTTAACTGTTAACAGTTGAATAATATTTAAAAATGAAGGGAAACAACCTTAATTTCTAACTTATCACTGTTTCAGTTCCAAATAAATAACATTCCTCTGATAGACATAAATGCACTTTAAGTAACATTAGAAACCCAATAAATATACTTGCTAGAATGAGGGTAGACAGTCTTGAAGCTTTGAGACAGAGAAGTTTGTAGAACTTCAAAGCAACTTGTAGAACTTCAAGCAAGCTCCAGTCAGAACTGAAAAGCTGTTTTTCCCTCCTACAATATTTATATGACTGATCTAGGTCAGTTTCTGCTGCATGGTAACCTCTGAGAATTTGATAGTTGGGAATTTGGTGATGGTAATGACATTGAATGTCACGGGAAGATGATAATTGTTTTGATTTCTTTTATTGTTCAGTGTTCTTTCAGGTTATTAAAGGTGGGCAGTAGCTCACCTGCACTGTATGAAAGTGTGGAGGGTTTAATGTTTCAGGGTACTATAATAATTCAATTCTTGTTTTGTCATCAGTCAGTGGCCTAGTATTAAAGTTTCAACTTAAAACTTGTAAATTTTGCAACTTGAGAGAGCCTTCAAGACCATAAGACATAGGAGCAGAATTAGGCCACTCGGCCCATCGAGCCTGCTCCGCCATTCAATCATGGCTGATATTTTTCTCATCCCCATTCTCCTGCTTTTTCCCCATAACCCCTGATCCCCTTATTAATCAAGAACCTATTTATCTCTGTTTTGAAGACACTCAATGTCCACAGCATTCTGCGGCAAAGAGTTCCACGGATTCACCACTCTCTAGCTGAAGAAATTCCTCCTCATCTTTGTTTTAAAGGAAAAGTTGACTGAGGTTGTGACCTCTAGTTCTAGTTTTTCCTACTAGTAGAAACCTTCTCTCCACATCCACTCTATCCAGGCCTCGCAGTATCCTGTAAGTTTCAATAAGATTTCCCCTCATCCTTCTAAACTCCAATGAGTACAGATCCAGAGTCCTCAACCGTTCCTCATATGACAAGCTCTTCATTCCAAGGATCATCCTTGTGACCCTCCTGTGGACCCTTTCCAAGGCCAGCACATCCTTCCTTAGATACAGGGCCCAAAACTGCTCGATACTCCAAATGGAGTCTGATTTGGAATGCTTTCTATGGTGCATCTGTAAAAGTTGGTGAGAGTCGTAGCTGACGTGCCCAAATTCCTTGGTCTTCTGAGAAAGTAGAGGTGTTGGTGGGCTTTCTTAACTATAGTGTCGGCATAGGGGGACCACAACATGTTGGTGATCTGGACATCTAAAAACTTGAAGCTCTCGACCATTTCTACTTTGTCCCTGTTGAGGTAGACAGGGACATGTTCTCCACAATGTTTCCTGAAGTGGATGACAATCTCCTTCATCTTGTTGACATTGAGGAAGAGATTATTGTCACCACACCAGTTCACCAGATTCATTATCTCTTTCCTGTACTCTGTCTCGTCATTGTTTGAGATCCGACCCACGATGGTGGTGTTGTCAGCAAACTTGAAAATCGAGTTGGAGGGGAATTTGGCCACACAGTCATAGGTGTATAAGGAGTATAGTAGGGGGCTGAGAACACAGCCTTGTGGGGCATCGGTGTTGAGGATGATCATGGAGGAGATGTTGTTGCCTATCCTTACTGATTATGGTCTGTAGGTTAGGAAGTTCAGGATCCAGTCACAGACGGGGGAGCTGCCCAGGCCATTGAATTTGGAGATGAGTTATATATATATATGATTTGAAGGAAAATGTAACTGGTTTGGGGAGGTAGCAGAAGCAGATACGATAGTGACTTTTAAGGGGTATCTTGACAAATACATGAATAGGATGGGAGTAGAGGGAGATGGTGTCCGGAAGGTTAGGGGGTTTTAGTTCTGACGGGCAGCATGGTCGGTGCAGGCTTGGAGTGCCAAGAGCCTGTTCCTGTGCTGTAATTTTCTTTGTTCTTTGACCAAAGCCTTATACAGCCTCAAAAGTACACCTTTGCTCGTGTATTCTAGCCCTCTCGACATGAATGCTAACATTGCATTTGCCTTCCTAACTGCTGACTGAACCTGCACGTTATCCTTCAGAAAATCTTGAACAAGGACTCCCAAGTCCCTTTGTGCTTCTGATTTCCTAAGCATTTCCCCATTTAGAAAAGTCTATTTCTCCATTCCTCCTTCCAAAGTGCATAACCTCACACTTCTCCACATTGTATTCCATCTGCCACTTCTTTGCCCACTCTCCTAGCCTGTCCAAGTCCTTCTGCAGCCCTCCCGCTTCCTCAATACTACCTGTCCCTCTACATATCTTTGTATCATCTGAAAACTTAGCAACAGTGCCTTCAGTTCCTCCTTCCAAATCGTTAATGCATATTGTGAAAAGTTGTGATCCCAGCACCGACCCCTGAGGCACACTACTCGTCAGCGGCTGCCATCCTGAAAAGGACCCCTTTATCCCCACTCTCTGCCTTCTGCCAGTCAGTCAATCCTCTTTCCATGCCAGGATCTTACTCTTAACACCATGGGCTCTTAACTTATTTAACACTGTCCTATGCAGCACCTTGTCACAGGCCTTCTGGAAATCTAAATACATCATGTCCATGGTTCTCCTTTATCTAACTTTCTTGTTACCTCCTCAAAGAACTCTTAACAGGTTTGTCAGACATGACCTCCCCTTGACAAAGCCGTGCTGACTCAGTCCTACTTTATCATGCACTTCCAAGTACTCTGCGATCTCATCTTTAATAATGGACTCTCAAATCTTGCCAACCGAAGTCAGGCTAACCAGTCTATAATTTCCCATCTGCTGTCTCCCTCCCTTCTTAAACAGTGGTGTTACATTCGCTACTTTCCAATCCTCTGGTACTCTCCCTGCCTCCAGAGATTCCTGAAAGATCACCACCAATGTCTCCACAATTTCCTCAGCTATCTCTTTTAGAACCCTGGGGTGCAGTCCATCAGGTCCAGGTGATTTATCCACCTACAGACCCTTCAGTTTCCCCAGCACCTTCTCCTTGGTGATGGCTACTACACTCACATGTGTCCCCTGATTCTCCTGGAGTTCTGGCATCCCACTGGTGTCTCCCAGCATGAAGACTGATGCAAAATACCTATCCAGTTCCTCTGCCATTTCTTTGTTTCCTATTTTTACTTCTCCAGCCTCATTTTCCAGTGGTCCAATGTCTATTTTTGTCTCTCTTACTTTTTATATATTGAAAAAAACTCTTCCTATCTTCCTTTATATTACTAGCGAGCTTACACTCAGATTTCATCTTCTCTCCCCTTATTGCTTTTTTTAGTTGTCCTCTGCTCGCTTTTAAAAGCTTCCCAATGCTCTGGCTTCCCACTAATCCTCGCCACTTTGTCTGCTTTTTCTTTTGCTTTTATGCTGTTCTTGACTTCTCTCATCAGCCATGGCTGTCTCGTCCTCCCCTGAGCATGTTTCCCCCTCCTTGGAATGAATTTCTGTTGTGCCACCTGAATAACCCCCCAAAAACCCTGCCATTGCTGTTCCACTGTCTTCCCTGCTAGGCTCCCTTTCCAATCAACTCTCGCCAGCTCCTCCCTCATGTCTTTGTAGTTACCTTTATTCAATTGTAATACCATTACATCTGATTCCAACTTCTCCTACTCAAACTGCAGGGTAAATTCTAACATATTGTGGTCACTGCTCCCTAAGGGTTCCTTCACCTTAAGTTCCCTAATCAAGTCTGCTTCATTACACATCACCAAATTCAGAATTGCCTGTTCCCTTGTAGACTCTGTCACAAGCTGCTCCAAAAAACCATTTCTTAGACATTCCACAAATTACTTTCTTGAGATCCACTACTACCTGATTTTCCCAGTCCACCTGCATATTGAAGTCCCCCATGATTATTGTAATGTTATCTTTTTTATATGCCTTTTCTATCTCCTGATTTCATTTTGCCCCACATCCTGACTACTGCTAGGGGCCTGGACATAACTCCCATCAGGGTCTTTTTATCTTTTCGATTCCTCAGCTCTCCCCACGGAGATTCTGTCTTCTGATCCTATACTGCTTGCTATTGATTTAACTTCATTCCTTACTAACAATGCAACCCTGCCCCCTTTGCCCATCTGCCTGTCCTTTTGAGAGGACACATATCCTTGGATATTTAGATCCCAGCCCTGATCCCCTTGCAGCTACGACTCTGTGATGCCCACAGCATTGTTCCGGCCAATTTCAATGTGCGCAACAAACTCAATTATCTTGTTCCATATAGTGTGTGCATTTAGGTACAACACCCTCAGTCCTACATTGACCACCTCCCTTCTCATACTTGTCAACTTTTTTGCTCTGCCTGAGGTTAGATTCCTGCCGCCTTCTATACTCTCTGTTCTATTACATGGTCTGGAAACTTTACTGCGGTCCTAAAACATGTTCTTGTTTTGGCAATCTGAATTTGTCTGTTGCATCTTGTATTCAGTACCTGTAGTTACAGGTAAAAGATTCGTTGTAGATGCTTATGGTCCGTTGTGGACAAAGAACAAAGAAAATTACAGCACAGAACAGGCCCTTCGCCCCTCCAAGCCTGCACTGACCATGCTGCCCGACTAAACTAAAGCCCCCTACCCTTCCGGAGACCAAATACCTCTATTCCCATCCTATTCATATATTTGTCAAGATGCCCTTTAAAAGTCACTGTCGTATCTGCTTCCACTACCTCCCCCGGCAGAGAGTTCCAGGCACCCACCCAACTAGCCAATGTTGTTCCTTTATTTAAGAAGGGTAGCAAGAATAATCCAGGTAATTACAGGCCGGTGAGTCTTACGTCAGTGGTAGGGAAATTATTGGAGAGGATTCTTCGAGACATGATTTACTTCCACTTGGAAATAAGTGGACGTATTAGCGAGAGGCAACATGGTTTCGTGAAGGGGAGGTCATGTCACTAACTTGATCGAGTTTTTTGAGTAAGTGACGAAGATGATTGATGAGGGTAGGACACCCTCTGTGTAAAAAAACTTGCCTCGTACATCTCCTTTAAACCTTGCCCCGTACCTTAAACCTATGCCCCCGAGAAATTGACTCTTCCACCCTGGGAAAAAGCTTCTGACTATCCACTTTGTCCATGCCCCTCATAATCTTGTAGACTTCTATCAGGTTTCCCCTCAACCTCCGTCGTTCCAGTGAGAACAAACCAAATTTCTCCAACCTCTCCTCATAGCTAATGCCCTCTATGCCAGGCAACATCCTGGTAAATCCTTTCTGTACCCTCTCCAAAGTCTCACATCGTTCTGGTAGCGTGGCAACCATAATTGTTCCAAGTCGACCTAACTAAGGTTCGATAAAGTTGCAACTTAATGCCCCAACCGATGAAGGCAAACATGACTACCTTCTCCACTTGCATTGCCACTTTCAGTGACCTGTGTTCCTGTACACCCAGATCCCTCTGCCTATCAATACTCTTAAGGGTTCTGCCATTTACTGTATATTTCCTATCTGTATTAGACCTTCCGAAATGTATTACCTCACATTTGTCCAGATTAAACTCCATCTGCCATCTCTCCGCCCAAACCTCCAACCGATCTATTTCGATCTGTGGGGCGGCATAGAACATAGAGCATTACAGCGCAGTACAGGCCCTTCGGCCCTCGATGTTGTGCCGACCAGTGAAACCAATCTAAAGCCCATCTGACCTACACTATTCCAATGTCATCCACCTGTTTATCCAATAACCATTTGAATGCTCTTAATGTTGACGAGTCCACTACTGCTGCAGGCAGGGCATTCCACGCCCTTACTACTCTCTGAGTAAAGAACCTACCTCTAACATCTGTCCTATATCTATCACCCCTCAATTTAAAGCTATGTCCCCTAGTGTTAGCCATCACCATCCGAGGAAAAAGGCTCTCACTATCCACTCTATCTAATCCTCTGATCATCTTGTATGCCTCTATTAAGTCACCTCTTAACCTTCTTCTCTCTAACGAAAACAGCCTCAAGTCACTCAGCCTTTCCTCATACGATCTTCCCACCATACCAGGCAACATCCTGGGTAAATCTCCTCTGCACCCTTTCCAACACTTCCACATCTTTCCTATAATGCGGCGACCAGAACTGGACACAATACTCCAAATGCGGCCGCACCAGAGTTTTGTACAGTTGCAACATGACCTCCTGGCTCCGAAACTCAATCCCTCTACCAATAAAAGCTAACACACCGTACGCCTTCTTAACAACCCTATCAACCTGGGTGCCAAATTTCAGGGATCTATGCACATGGACACCCAAATCCCTCTGTTCATCCACACTACCAAGTATCTTACCATTAGCCCAGTACTCTGTATTCCTGTTATTCCTTCCAAAGTGAATCACTTCGCACTTCTCCGCATTAAACTCCATTTGCCACCCCTCAGCCCAGCTCTGCAACCTATCTGCGTCCCTCTGTAACCTGCCACTTCCCTCCGCACCGTCTACAACTCCACCGACCCTAGTGTCATCCGCAAATCCACTAACCCCCCCCATCAATATCTAAGGTATTGACTATCTTATAGTCAATATCTTTTCCCAAAGGTAGGGGACACTAAAACTAGAGGGCATAGGTTTAAGGTGAGAGGGGAGAGATCAAAAGGGTCCAGAGGGGCAATTTTTTCACACAGAGGGTGGTGAGTGTCTGGAACAAGCTGCCAGAGGTAGTAGTAGAGGCGGGTATAATTTTGTCTTTTAAAAAGCATTTAGACAGTTACATGGGTAAGATGGGTATAGAGGGATAGGGGCCAAATGCAGGCAATTGGGATTAGCTTAGAATCCTACAGTACAGTAGGAGGCCATTCGGCCCACCGAGTCTGCACCAACCACAATCCCACCCAGGCCCCACCCCGCAACCCCACACATCCACCCCGCCAATCAACCCGACACCAAGTGGCAACTTAGAATGGCCAATCACCCTAACCCACACATCTTTGGAGTGTGGGAGGAAACCGGAGCACCCGAGAAAACCCACGCAGACACTGGGAGAAGGTACAGATCCCCCCACAGACAGTGACCGGAGGCCAGAGTTGGGTCCCTGGCACTGTGAGGCAGCAGTGCTGGGTAGCACAGTGGTTAGCCCTGGTGCTTCACAGCTCCAGGGACCTGGGTTCGATTCCCGGCTTGGGTCACTGTCTGTGTGGAGTTTACACATTCTCCTTGTGTCTGCGTGGGTTTCCTCCGGGTGCTCCGGTTTCCTCCCACACTCCAAAGATGTGTGGGTTAGGGTGATTGGCCATTCTAAGTTGCCACTTGGTGTCGGGTTGATTGGCGGGGTGGATGTGTGGGGTTGCGGGGTGGGGCCTGGGTGGGATTGTGGTTGGTGCAGGTTAGGTTGATTGGCCATGCTAAAAAGAAAAATTGCCCTTAGTGTCCTGAGATGCGTAGGTTCGAAGGATTAGTGGGTAAAGTATGTTGGGATATGGGGGTAGGGCCGGGGTGGGAGTGTGGTTGGTGCAGACTCGATGGGCCGAATGGCCTCTTTCTGTACTGTAGGGATTCTATTCTATTCTATTCATGCTGTATCCACTGATGGTCCTCTTCGCTATCCGCAAATCCATCAATCTTTGTGTCATCCGCAAACTTACTAATCAAACCTGCTACATGTTCCTCCAAAACATTTATATATATTACAAACAGCAAAGGTCCCAGCACTGATCCCTGAGGAACACCACTTGTCACAGCCCTCCATTCAGAAACGCACCCTTCCACTGCTGCACTCTGTCTTCTATGACCGAGCCAGTTCTGTATCCAGCTTGCCAGCTCACCTCTGATCCCATGCGAATTCACCTTCTGCACCAGTCTGCCATGAGGGACCTTGTCAAAGACCTTGCTGAAATCCATGTAGACAACATCCACTGCTCTACCCTCATCAATCATCTTCGTCACTGCCTCTCAAAACTCGATCAAGGGGAGACATGATCTCCCCTTCACAAAACCATGTTGCCTCTCGCTAATACGTCCGCTTATTTCCAAGTGGGAGTAAATCGTGTCTCGAAGAATCCCCTCCAATAATTTCCCTACCACTGACGTAAGGCTCACCGGCCTGTAATTACCTGGATTATTCTTGTGACCTTTCTTAAACAAAGGAACAACATTGGCTGGTCTCCAATCCTCTGGGACCTCCCCTGTAGCCAATGAGGATACAAAGATTTCTCTCAAGACCCCAGCAATTTCCTCCCTTGTCTCTCTCTCTCAGTATTCTGGGGTATATCCCATCAGGCTCTGGGGACTTGTCTACCTTAATGTTCCTCAAGAACCCCAATAACACCTCTTTTTTGATCTCAACATGACTCAAATTATCTACACATCCTTTCCCAGATTCATCATCCACCAAATCCTTTTCTTTGGTGAATACTGACACAAAGTGCTCATTTAATACCTCGCCCATTTCCTCTGGCTCCATGCATAGATTCCCTCCCCTGTCCTTGAGTGGGCCAACTCTCTCCCTGGCTACCCTCTTGCTCTTTATATATTTATCATCCACCAAGTCCTTCTCTTTGGTGAATACTGACGCAAAGTACTCAATACCTCACTCATTTCCTCTAGCTCCATGCATAGATTTCCTCCCCTGTCCTTGAGTGGGCCAACCCTCTCCTTGAGTGGGCCAACCCTCTCCCTGGCTACCTGCTGGTTACCTGCTACCCTCATGCTCTTTGTATATGCATAAAAAGCCTTGGGATTTTCCTTAATCCTGCTGGCCAATGATTTTTCGCGACCCCTCCTTCCTGCTTAAGTTTCTTACTACTTTCCCTGTATTCCACACTTGCTTCATATGTTCCCAGTCTCCTCGCCTCGACAAATGCTTGCTTTTTTTCTCTTTGACTAGGCTCACAATATCTCTTGTTATCCAAGGTTTCCAAAACTTCCCATACTTATCCTTCCACTGCTGGATCAGGAATTGGCTAGCGGATAGGAAACAGAGGGTGGTGGTTGATAGTAAATATTCATCATGGAGTGCGGTTACAAGTGGTGTACCTCAGGGATCTGTTTTGGGGCCACTGCTGTTTGTAATATTTATTAATGATCTGGATGAGGGTATAGTTGGGTGGATTAGCAAATTTGCTGATGACACCAAAGTCGGTGGTGTGGTAGACAGTGAGGAAGGGTGTCGTAGTTTGCAGGAAGACTTAGACAGGTTGCAAAGTTGGGCCGAGAGGTGGCGGATGGAGTTTAATGCGGAGAAGTGTGAGGTAATTCACTTTGGTAGGAATAACAGATGTGTTGAGTATAGGGCTAACGGGAGGACTTTGAATAGTGTGGAGGAGCAGAGGGATCTAGGTGTATGTGTGCATAGATCCCTGAAAGTTGGGAATCAAGTAGATAAGGTTGTTAAGAAGGCATATGGTGTCTTGGCGTTTATTGGTAGGGGGATTGAATTTAGGAGTCGTAGCGTTATGTTGCAACTGTACACAACTCTGGTGCGGCCGCACTTGGAGTACTGTGTGCAGTTCTGGTCCCCACATTACAGGAAGGATGTGGAGGCTTTGGAGAGGGTGCAGAGGAGGTTTACCAGGATGTTGCCTGGTATGGAGGGGAGATCCTATGAGGAGAGGCTGAGGGATTTGGGATTGTTTTCGCTGGAAAGGCGGCGGCTAAGAGGGGATCTTATTGAAACATATAAGATGATTAGAGGTTTAGATAGGGTGGATAGTGATAGCCTTTTTCCTCTGATGGAGAAATCCAGCACGAGGGGGCATGGCTTTAAATTGAGGGGGGGTAGTTATAGAACCGATGTCAGGGGTAGGTTCTTTACCCAGAGGGTGGTGAGGGATTGGAATGCCCTGCCAGCATCAGTAGTAAATGCGCCTAGTTTGGGGGCGTTTAAGAGATCCGTAGATAGGTTCATGGACGAAAAGAAATTGGTTTAGGTTGGAGGGTCACAGTTTTTTTTTAACTGGTCGGTGCAACATCGTGGGCCGAAGGGCCTGTTCTGCGCTGTAATGTTCTATGTTCTATGTTCTATGTTCATCCTTACAGGAATGTGCTGGTCCTGAATCCCTATCAACTTGCACTTTAAAGCCTCCCACATGCCAGATGTTGATTTGCCCTCAAACATCTGCCCCCAATCTACATTCTTCAGTTCCTGCCTAATATTGATGTAATTAGCCTTCCCCCCTTTAGCACCTTAACTTGAGGACTACACTTATCTTTATCCATCAGTACCTTAAAGCTTACTGAATTGTGGTCACTGTTTCCGAACTGCTCCCTTTCCGAAATGTTGACCACCTGGCCAGGCTCATTCCCCAATATCAGGTCCAGTATGGCCCCTTCCCTTGTAGGACTGTTTCAAGAAGCCCTCCTGGATGCTCCTTACAAACTCTGCCCCTAGCACTAAGTGAGTCCCAGTCAATATAGGGGAAGTTAAAATCACCCACCACAACAACCCTGTTACTTTTACACCTTGCCAAAATCTGCCTACATTTCTGTTCCTCTATCTCCCGCTGGCAGTTGGGTGGCCTATCGTAAACCCCCAACATTGTGACTACACCTTTCCTATTCCTGAGCTCTAGCCATATTGCCTCGCTGTATGGGCCCTCTGAGGTGTCCTCCCGCAGTGCAGCTGTGATATTCACCTTAACCAGTAGTGCAACTCCCCCACCCCTTTTACATCCCCCTCTATCCCGCCTGAAATATCTGTATCCTGGAATGTTAAGCTGCCAATCCTGTCCTTCCCTTAACCAAGTCTCTGTAATAGCAACAACATCGTAGTTCTAAGTACTAATCAAAGCTCTAAGTTCATCTGCCTTACCTGTTACACTTCTCGCATTGAAACAAATGCACTTCAGTCCACCAGATCCTCTTTGATTAGCAACCACACCCTACCTGCTCTTCCTCTGAGTCTTACTGGCCCTACTCTCTGGTTCCCCTTCAGTTAAATCACCTTGCTTTTGTTCCTACCCCCCTACCAAACTAGTTTGAATCGTCCCGTGTGACACTAGAAAATCTCCCGGCCAGAATATTTATGGCCTTCCAGTTTATATGCAACCCGTCCTCCTTGTACAGGTCCCACCTGCCCCGGAAGAGACCCCAATGGTCTAGATATCTGAAACCCCCCCTACTACACCAGCTGTTTAGCCACGTGTTGAGCTGCACTATCTTCCTATTCCTCGCCTCACTGGCACATGACACGGAGTAATCCTGAGATTACAACCCTAGAGGTCCTGATTTTTTACTTTCTACCTAACTCCTCAAACTACAGAACCATAGCTAATTACTTGGTTATTTAGTTCCAAGTTGGATAGAAAATCTCCACCCTACGGAGCAAAAGTGCACAACTTCATGAAAAGCTGAAACAGGAGACCTACAGCATTGATAAAACTAAGTCTAAACTAAACCGAATCTGACCTAATAGAGGTGTATAAAATTATGAAAGGCATAGGGTGAACGGTGGGAAGCTTTTTCCCAGGTCGGTGGTGACGTTCACGAGGGGTCATAGGTTCAAGGTGAGGGGGGGGAGGTTTAACACAGATATCAGAAGGACGTATTTTACACAGAGGGTGGTGGGGGCCTGGAATGCGCTGCCGGGCAAGGTGGTGAAGGCGGACACACGGGGAACGTTTAAGACTTATCTAGATAGCCACATGAACGGAGTGGGAATGGAGGGATACAAAAGAATGGTCTAGTTTGGACCAGGTAGCGGCGCGGGCTTGGAGGGCCGAAGGACCTGTTCCTGTGCTGTATTGTTCTTTGTTCTTTGTCTGCATGTACAATAAAAAGTATTTTGGTGGGTTGACCTCAAGATGTGAAAGTTAGAATGGGATAAAGGTTTTATTATCAGTTCATTGTTGCATATACATTGTTTTCAGGATTGTTGCTTACAAAAGCTAACATGAACGTTCTGCACAGGCTCAAGAGTTTGAAATATTTCAGGTTGAAACAAAAAAGTTACTTACAGCAGTCATTTGAAATATCTGAAGTAATTTTTGCATTTGAGCTGGTTGAGGTACAGTGCTTCTTGTGATTTTTTTTTTTACATGGATCACTTCTGAACATATTGATAACCAATGAACACAGGGCCTTTCCTGAAAGGAGAATTTTTTTTTCTCACTTGCAAAACATAAATTATTATCCCTTTGTTTTTAAAAGGGAAGAGTTGTCTTTTTCTTACAATTGACTTTATCATTTCCATCTCATCAGGTCTCTCAGATTTCAAATCAATGGTGGAGGAAGCAGAGAAGAAAAAAATTCCAGGAAATGATTTATTGAAACAGTTGAAGGAAACCATTGTTGAGGCAGAAAAGTGTGCCTCTGTTGCCCAGCAACTGCTCAATAATAAACGACAAACCAGGTGTGTAAAATGTTTGGCACATATTAAGGGATGAGCAGACCTGATTGGGAAAGATTTTTACATAAACCATAAGATGTAGTAGCTGAGTTAGGCTATTTGGCCCACCAAGTCTGCTCCACCATTCAATGGCAGATCTGATATAATCCTCAACTCCACATTCTCACCTATCCCCGTAACCCTTGATTCCCTTAGTGATTAAAACTCTTATCTATTTCAGCCTTGAACATACTTAACAACCCAGCCGCTACATCCCTCTGCAGTAAGGAATTCCACAGATTCACTATCCTCAGAGAATAAATTCCTCCTTGTCAGTGTCTTAAATGGGTGACCACTTACTCTGATATTATGTCCTCTGGTCCTGACACTCCCACAAACGGAACCATCCTCTCGCCATCTACCCTGTCAAGTCCCTGAGAATCCAATATGTCTCAATAAGTTCACCTCTCATTCTTCTAAACTCCTATGAGTACAGACAGAACCTACTCAACCTGTCCTCATGAAAAAAATTCATCCAAAGCTGGGATAAACCTAGTGAACCTTCTCTGGATTGCCTTTAATGCCACTATATCTTTCCTTAAATGAGGGAATCAAAACTTTTCACAGTTTTCCAGATGAGGCCTTGTTTCGTTTTAACAAGACTTCCCTATTTTTATGCTTCATTCCCTTGGAAATAAAGGCCAATATTTCATTTGCCACCCAATTGTCTGCTGAATTTGCATGCTCGCTTTTCATGAGGAGAGATTGAGTAGGTTCGGTCTGTACTCAGTGGAATTTAGAAGAATCAGTCTGGAATAAGATGCTGACTTTTATCCCAGCTACCTTGATTGGATTCAGCCCAAAGTTGAGCTAACAGGACATTGCAACTTAAAGCATTTACTGGTGAAATTCTTTTCTTGAGTAAATATTTTCCTGGACACCATCTGTGAGCCACTAAGTGCAAAAGTATTAAAGTTGGGAAGACATTTGGGTCTAAAACTTGCCACAATAATCTGCATATCGGTGGAACAGTGGTTAGCGCTGCTGCCTCAAAGTGTCGGGGACCTGGGTTCGATTCCAGCCTTGGGTGACTGACTGTCTGTGTGGAACTTGCACGTTCTCCCCATGTCTTTGTGGGTTTCCTCTCTCAGTTCAAAGATGTGTAGGTTAGATGGATTGGCCATGCTAAATTGCCCCTTAGTGTCCAAATATGTATAGGTTAGATAGTTTTGGTCTCCTTATCTGAGGAAGGATGTTCTTGCTATGGGGGGAGTGCAGCGAAGGTTTACCAGACTGATTCTTGGGATGGCAGGACTGACGTATGAGGAGCGATCGAGTTGATTAGAATTATTTTCGCTGGAGTTGAGAAGAATGAGGGGGGATCTCATAGAAACCTATAAAATTCTAACCTGACTAGACATGGGTCGATGCAGGAAGGATGTTCCTGATGGCAGGGGAATCCAGAACCAAGGGTCACAGTCTGAGGATATAGGGTCGACCATTTAGGACAAAGATGAGGAGAAATTTCTTCACCCAGAGTGGTTGTGGAATTCACTACCACAGAAAGTAGTTGAGGTCAAAACATTGCATGTTTTCAAGGAGGAGTTACATATAACTCTTGGGGCTAAAGGGATCAAAGAAGATGGGGGAAAGTGCAACAGGCTACTGAGTTGGATGATCAACCATAGTCATAATGTGAAGGAGGCTCAAAGGGCCGACTCTTCCTGTGTTCTACGTTCCTGTGTAAAAGATGATTGCAATTTTAAACTTAATATTCAGAAATATTCCTCTGGTTTTTGAATCACTTAATACTAATCCATACCCTAGTCTTAAGTACCGTCCATGTTCTATTGTGCATGAACCACCTCCAACAAGAGAGAATCTAACCATTGCGTAATGACATTCATGGTATTACCATCGTTGAAACCTACAATCAATATCTTTGGGATTACCATTGACCAGGAATTGAACTGGACTGGTCATGTAAATAATGTGTTACAAGAGCAGGTCAGAGGCTAAGAATCCTGCAGCGAGTAACTCACTTCCTGACTCCCAAAGCCATCTACAAGGCACAAGTCAGGAGTGTGAGTGAATATCTTCCACTTGTCTGGGGTGAGTGCAGCTCCAGCCATACTCAAGATGCTGAAAGCCACTTGGGACATAGCAGCCCGCTTGATTGGCATCCCTTCCACAAACAATCTACCACCGATGAACAGTGGCACCATTTACAAGTTGCACTGCAAGAACTCACCAAACTTCTTTGACAGCACCTCCCATACCCTTCCAACCATCTAGAAGGACAAGGGCAGCAGACACCTAGGAACACCACCACCTGGATATTTGCCTCCACATCACTCACTATCCTGACTTGGAAATATATCCATTCCTTCACTGTCACTGGGTCAAAATCCTGGAAGTCATTCCCTAGCGCTGTAGGTGTACCAACACTACATAAGAACATAAGAAATAGGAGCAGGAGTAGGCCATCTACCCCCTCGAGCCTGCCCCGCCATTCAATAAGATCATGGCTGATCTGACGTGGATCAGTACCACTTACCCGCCTGATCCCCATAACCCTTAATTCCCTTACCGATCAGGAATCCATCCATCCGCGCTTTAAACATATTCAGCGAGGTAGCCTCCACCACCTCAGTGGGCAGAGAATTCCAGAGATTCACCACCCTCTGGGAGAAGAAGTTCCTCCTCAACTCTGTCTTAAACCGACCCCCCTTTATTTTGAGGCTGTGTCCTCTAGTTTTAACTTCCTTACTAAGTGGAAAGAATCTCTCCGCCTCCACCCTATCCAGCCCCCGCATTATCTTATAAGTCTCCATAAAATCCCCCCTCATCCTTCTAAACTCCAACGAGTACAAACCCAATCTCCTCAGCCTCTCCTCATAATCCAAACCCCTCATCTCCGGCATCAACCTGGTGAACCTTCTCTGCACTCCCTCCAATGCCAATATATCCTTCCTCATATAAGGGGACCAATACTGCACACAGTATTCCAGCTGCGGCCTCACCAATGCCCTGTACAGGTGCATCAAGACATCCCTGCTTTTATATTCTACATGGACTGCAGCAGTTCAAGAAGGCAGCTCACCATCATCTTCTCAGGGGAAGTTAGGGATGAGTCATAAATGCTGGCCTATTCAGTAATGTACGCATCCCATAAATGAGTAGTCACCCATCTTTGACCTGCACTGGCTCCTGGTATCCTCTGCAACAAAGATTATCATGCTCACTGTCATAAATACCATTTGCCATTGCCTTTCATCTTGTTACTGTAGGTTGTTTCTTTAGCTGTTTGCAATTCTATCCCTAAGCCGCTTCACAATTCTGTCATCTTTGAAATTCTCTTTATATCCCATCAGAATACGTATTAAATTTTGGAGCTGCCATTTTTATGTTGTCATTTAATGCAAGCCTCAGCCCCTGAGGTCAGGAGATCCAGGATTTTCGTGTTTTCTGCACATCATGCAATATTTCAATTCCACTTGTTTTTTTTTAATATGCGTGTTTTGAATTGTAGTGAGGCTGATCATCTCCTAGATCCCAGCAGTTTCTCCTTTGTTCCACAAGATATGTCTCTTTTCAAAATCGCTAACTTTTTCATCAACGTTTTTCTTAGAAATAACCTGGTTCTTATTACTTCTGAATACTTTGTTTTATGACCCAGCCTTCCAAGTAGAAATGCAATCTGATCTTTGAAAAAAAGTAGAGGAAATGTACTGGAGGAGTACCACACTACCATAGAAAAGTTACAGCACAGAAGGAGGCCATTTAGTCCATCTTGTCCATGCCAGCACAAGGACATCCAAGTGCCATTTCTAATCTCCCCTTACTGCACCTGGTCCATAACACTGTCGCTTAAGCTGCAGATCCAGGTACTTTTAAAAATAGTTTAGGGTCTCTGCCTCCAACACCAACTCGGGCAGCGAATTCCAGACACCCAATTCCCTCTGTGTAAAAAAAAAAAGTTCTTCCTCATGACCCCTCTGCACCTACTACCACTTATCTTAAATCTATGCCCCCTGGTTCTAGAATTCTCCACTAAGTGAAACCATTTTATCATGTCCACTCTATCTCTTCCCCTCATAATTTTGTGCACCTCTGTCAAGTCCCCTCAGCCTTCTTTGTTACAAGGAAAATGACCCCAACCTATCCAACACCTCATCATAGCTACACTTTTCTAGCCCTTGTAAACCTCTGCACTCTCTCCAGAGCATAGAGTCATGCAGGTTTACAGCCTGGAAACAGGCCTTTTGGCCTGTCCATGCCGCCCGTTTTTAAAAAAAAAAATCCCTAAGCTAATCCCAATTGCCCGCATTTGGCCCATATCCCTCTGTATCCATCGTACACATGTAACTATCTAAATGCTTTTTAAAAGACAAAATTGTACCCGCCTCTACTACTACCTCTGGCAGCTTGTTCCAGACACTCACCAGCCTCTGAAAAAATTGCCTCTCTGGACACTTTTGTATCTCTCTCCTCTCACCTTAAACCTATGCCCTCTAGTTTTAGACTCCCCTACTTTTGGGAAAAGATATTGACTATCTAGCTGATCTATGCCCCTCGTTATTTTAAAGACCTCTATAAGATCACACCTCAGTCTCCTACGCTCCAGAGAAAAAAGTCCCAGTCTATCCAGCCTCTCATAACTCAATCCATCAGGTCCCTGTAGCATCCTAGTAAATCTTTTCTGCACTCTTTTCTAGTTTAATATCCTTCCTATAATAGGGTGACCAGAATTGCACACAGTATTCCGAGTGTGGCCTTACCAATGTCTTGTACAACTTCAGCAAGACATCTCAACTCCTGTATTCAATGTTCTGACTGATGAAACCAAGCATGCCGAATGCCTTCTTCACCACTCTGTCCACCTGCGACTCCACTTTCAAGGAGCTATGAACATGTACCCCTAGATCTCTTTGTTCTGTAACTCTCCCCAACGTCCTACCATTAACTGAGTAAGTCCTGCCCTGGTTCAATCTACAGTTACATCCTTCATGTAATATGGTGACCAGAACTACTCCAGTTTAGCCTCACCAGTGTTTTATACAATTCCAACATGATGTCCTTTTATATTCTATAGCTCAGCCAGTGAAGGAGAGAATTCCATATGCCTTCTCTATAACCTTGTCTATTTGAACTGCTGCCTTGAGAGACCTGTGTACTTGTATGTCAAGATACCTTGCTCCATCTACCCTTCTTAATTTATTCCCATTTATTGTCTATTCCCTTAACTGTTTGACTGCCCTAAATGCATGACCTCACTTCCCGGTGTTAAAAAAATCCGTTTGCTACTTTACCACTCACTCCACCAACCTATCAATATCATTTTATAGATTATAGCTATCCTCTACACTATCCAGTACTCAGCCAATCTTTGTATTGCCTGCAAATTTTCCAATCGTGATCCCCACGTTCACGCCCAAATTGTTCATCTATAACACAAAAAGCAAGGGCCCCAACACCGAGACCTGTGGAACGCCACTTAAACAACTTTCCATTCGCAAGGGAATCCATCGACCGTTATACTTTATTTCCTATCACTAAGCCAACTTTTGACCCAATTTGCCACATTACTCTGTATCCCATAAGCTTTTACTTTTTTTGACCAATCTGCCATGTGGGACCTTGTCAAACGCCTTGCCAAAATTAATGTACTCAACATCCGCTGCACTATCTTCATCAAACCTTGTCACTTTCTCAAATAATTCAATCAAGTTTGTGAGGCAAGACCATCCTTTAATAAATTCATGCTGACCAACCTTGTCAAGCCCGTGTCTTTCTATGTGACAGTTAATCCTATCTCTCAGGATTGATTCTACCAATTTGCCCACCACCAATGTAAGAATAACTGGCCAATAATTGTTTGGCATTTCCTTCGATCCTTTTTTAAACAATGGAACTATATTTGCATTTCTCCAGTCCTCTGGTACCTCCCCTGTGTCTAGTGAGGATTGGAAAATTATCCTCAGAACATCTGCCATCTCCTCCCTGACCTCCTTCAGCAGCCTCGGAAACAGTGCATCTGGCCCTGGGGACTTAATCAACTTTCAAGGATTCCAACCCTTCGAGTACTTCCTCTCTCTGGGTGAATGTATGCAGGTGCCAGGAACAATTGTGAGAATGATGGTTTAGTTTAACATACCAGCAATCAGGTCAGCTTTTTGATGTTGTACGGTATCTTTAATGGAAAAAAATATTCGAAAGGATGAGTGTGGTTGTGCTCCAATTAAATCTTGTAGTCTGAAAATATCATACTTATAGCAATTTTATTCCAACAAAACTAATGATATATTCCTTAAGAACAGAAGATTGGATGTATGTTCTTGTGCAGTAATTGTCCTGGGAGAGTGGCTGTTGTGATATTTATTATGTTTCAGATACCGTCCTGGTGGAGGGAAGTACCAAAACCGGCTGACTGCTGCAGAGCTTCAAGCATTTGTTAAACAGCTCTATGACCTACCTTGCACAATTGTCCAGGCTCCCTTATTAAAGGTTTGTGTAGCTGCTGGAGTTCCTTGAATATTTTAGTAGAAAAGTGAAAAATAATTTTAATATTTTTTGCATTTGCAACTTTTGCATGAATATTAAAGTACGTACCATACAAATATAATGAATGTTTTGTGAAAATAGTCATTTTTGTTTTGCCAGCTATGAAATGAATTTGTTTATATTATGTTGTCATCTCTTCTCAGGACCTTTTAAATTCTGTAGAAGATTTTCAGCAGCGTTCTGAGAAGGCTCTCTCTGATGAAGTACCCAGTACTTTTGAACTACAACAATTGATGGATCTCAGTTTTGGGTTTACCATAGAATTACCACAGCTGCAGCATCTTCAAGAGCGTCTAGAACAAGCGCGGTGGCTGGAAGAAGTGCAGCTGGCTTACTCTGCACCTGCTTCATTCAATTTGGATGAAATGAGACGACTGATTGATTCTGGAGTAGGATTGGTGCCTCATCCAGCTGTAGAGAGGGCCATGGCTCATCTGCAGGAACTCCTCACCGTCTCTGAACAGTCAGAGGAGAAAGCTCACAATTTGCTAAAAATCAGGTGAGAGAGCATCATACTTTGTGCAGGTATAGATGTGTGCACCAAATCCGTTAAATTAGAATCCCTATCGTGCAAAAGGAGGCCAATTCAGCCCATCAAGTCTGTATTGACTCTTGACAGAACATCTTACCCATGCCCTATTCCTGTAACTCCATGTATTTACTTTGTTAATCCCCCTAACCTACACATCTTGGGACATTAGGGGCAATTTAGCATGGCAATCCACCTAATCTGCACATCTTTCTACTGTGGGAACAAACCGGAGCATCCGGAGGAAATCCACGCAGACACGGGGAAAACGTGCAAACTCTACACAGACACCCACCCAAAGCTGGAATTGAACCCGAGTCTCTGGCACTGTGAGGCAGCAGTGCTAACCACTGTGCCACCATGCCCTAGTATGCTTTTCGCCTTTCCGTTTCTATTTCTTTTCGGCAGAGCTGGAATCCAAAGCGGGAAAGCAGATGCTTTCAGTCTGTAAAGGAAGAAAAATATTTTAAAAGATTACAAAAAATTTTGGGAGTTGCCACAGAAAAACAGTAAATGTCAACCAGATAAAAGAAAAAAAATTACATTTATATCCCATGTTTCAGAACCACAGAACATCCAAAAGTGCTTTGCAGTCAATGAAATACCTTTGAAGTACAGTCAGTATTTTAACGTAGAAAATTTGGCAGCTAATTTGTACACAGCAAGGTTCATGAACAACATTGTAATAAATGATAAATGTTTATGATCTTAGTTGAGGGCAATTATCAATGAAGTCACATTGGGAACTCCCTCCTCTTCTTTAATAGTACCATGGGATCTTTTACATGCAGCTGAGATGGCAGACAGGACCTCGGTTTGGCATCACATCTGAAAGGCAGCACTTTTGATAGTGCTCCTTTAGGGTACTTGGTTAGCCTGTATGATGGTTTCAGGATTGGTACTGAATCCACAATTTTCAATCTGCATTGTGTACTGAAACAAAGTTAGCAGATTGAGCATTTCATTTCTGATATGTGGTCTTTGGGAACTACTTGGTGAGCAAAATAGTTGTTTAAGAAGTTTTCTGTTAATAAACTACTTTCTAGACTAAATTGTTCTTCATTCAAGTGTTCAATACAGCTCCTAATAGTCCAGTGACAGATGTACTTCAACAGATCCAAAAGATTATAAATCTGATCTATTGTAAAACTAATCTTGTGGTTATTGCTTAAGGAGATTAGTTACTTAGCCCAGATTCAACATATTCACCACTACCAAATATTTAATTATTGTTTTTGAAAGATACATTGTTCTTTGCATGTTCTGGGAGAGCATTTCATGACATTACACATTCCTAACATAGGGAGAAATATGGCCAAATGGTTTTTTTAAAAAGTGTCACAGCCACTGATGTTGAAAGAGAAGAGACACCATTGACAACTGATGATTATGCATAAATGCACCATTTTGCTTTGGAAAGTGAGCATGGAGCTGAGGTGATATTGTAATTGCTCTGATTTTACATTGTAGGACTTGCTGTGTTTGAATTTGTTGCTAGCTTTTACCATTTTACAGGAAGCCATTCAGTGACAGTAAAGTTTTATATTAAGTAAAACAAAAATAATATATATTTCCCATATGTCCAGTAAATAGGGGATAGGGCCTGGGTGGGATTGTGGTCGGTGCAGACTCGATGGGCCGAATGGCCTCTTTCTGCACTGTAGGGTTTCTATGATTTCTATGAAATTACACTCTGCATTTATCTGGGCACCTGCTCATAGACCTGGTGGCAGAGTTGACAGAATTGTGTCGGCTCTGACTGTGTATTTTTGAGGCACAGGTTGCAAGATCCTGCGAAGAATCCTGCAAGAATCTAGAATTAAAGTTGTTGAGGCCAATGGTGACTGATAATTCACCAAGTGTGCTGTTCCAGTTGGCTGAAAATATCTGCCGCCTCCTGAAGTAACACCTTGAACCTCCTCTAACATCGGAACTTCAGCATATCAAGAAAGCAGATTTTCTGCCTGTATACATTTTATTAGTACTAAGTTGCATCTTTGCTCATCCCCTCCTGTGAGCTACAAACCTGTGAGAACCAGGCTGCAGCTGCTCCTGACATTCCTCCTTTGCACTGTTAATGCTGCTACTCATCTTGGGCCTCATCTGAGGTCCAAGTAACACAGTAAATGTGACACCCAGGCTGTCAAATCAGAGTTCCAAAGTGGGAATCCAATTTACAGAACTTAAGTTCTCAGCCTTACTACTGTGAGCAAAGCCTTTCACATAAGCAGGCAAGAAAGCAAGCAGTGAGGTTTCAGTTCTTATTGATAAAGCAAATTACTACGGATGCTAGAATCTGAAACAAAAACAGGAAATACTAGAAAATCTCAAAGTCTGACAGCATCTGTGGAGAGAGAATAGAGGCAACGTTTCAAGTCTGGTTTAGCCTTCGTCAGCTCTGAAATCACAAGTAAATAAGTATGATATAATAGCTCTTACAGAGACATGGCTACAGGATGACAGACTAGGACCTCAATATTGACATTTGTATGTGACATTTGGGAAGGATACGAAGTTTAGAAAAGGTGAAGAGATGGCTATGTTAATTAATGATGGTATTAGCACATTAAAGAAGGATGACCTAAGTTCAGGAAACCTGGAAGCTGCATAGATTGAGATAAGAAATTATAAAGACAGAAGTTACTTGTTGGGATGGTGCACAGGCCCCTTAATTGTAACAATGCAGTAGGTTAGGGGGTGGCACGGTGGTTAGCACTGCTGCTTCACAGCGCCAGGGACCCAGGTTCAATTCCGGCCTCGGGTGACTGTGCAAACTCCACACATTGTCCCCATGTCTGCATGGGTTTCTTCCCAGTGCTCCAGTTTCTTCCCACACTCCAAGGATGTTCAGGTTAGGTGGATTGGCTATGATAAATTGCCTCTTAGTGTTAGGGGGATTAGCTGGGTAAATATGTGGGGTTACGGATATAGAGCCTGGGTGGGATTGTTGTCAGTGCAGTGTCAATGGGCCGAATGGCCTCCTTCTGCACTGTAGGGTTTCTATGATCCTTCTATTATTCTGTGACAAAGTATAAAGGCGATAATTGGAGCTTGTCGGAAAGGTATGGCATTAATCATGGGAGATTTTAATCTACATATAGATTGGAAAAATCAGATTGACAAAGATAGCACAGATGAGGAATTCACAATATTTTCAGGATAGTTTCTTAGAACAGCACGTTTTGGAGTCAACTAGACCTGGTATTATGCACAATATAGGATGAATTAATAACCTCACGGTGAAGGCATCCCGAGATAAGAATGTTCACAATATGATTGAATTTTACAGGCAGTTTGATGGCAAGAAAGCAAGCAGTGAGGTTTCAGTTCTTATTGATAACTTGTCTTTTGAACTTAAATAAGGGCAATTATGAGCCCATCAAAGCAGAGTGAACTGGAAAGTGTGCTTAAGGTCAACAGATGTTTAGTTGCAGACATTCAAAGTGATATTTCAGAAGATACAGAATAAACATATTCCAATGAGAAAGAAAAATCCCAAGACCACCATTTGCGATTAACTAAAAAAGTTAAAGACCATATTAAACTTAAAGAAAAGGCATATATTTGCGCAAACACGAATCGCAGATCAGAAGTTTGGGCAGAATATAAAAAATATCAAAGAATGACAAAAATATTGATGAGGGAAAAACTAAGTACAAGAGCAAGTTAGCTAATAATGTAAAGACCAATTGTGCGAACATCTGTTGATATTTAAATAAGAAGAATTAATAAATTGAGTGTTGGCCCGATAGTGCATCAGTGGAATTGATAATGGAAAACATGGCTACGGCAGGTATTTTGCATCAGTCTTCACTATGGAGGACAGAAGTAACATCCCAGAAATAGCTGTACATCAGGAAAATTACAATCACCATAGATGTAGTATTAAGTGACCTGGATGAGGAAGTGGAGGGATGGGTTGGTAAGTTTGCCGACGACATGAAGGTTGGTGGGGTTGTGGATAGTCTGGAGGGATGTCAGAAGTTACAGAGGGACATCGATAGGATGCAAGACTGGGCGGAGAAGTGGCAGGTGGACTTCAACCCAGATAAATGTGTAGTGGTCCATTTTGGCAGGTCAAATGGGGTGAAGGCGTATAATATAAAGGGAAAGACTCTTAGTACTGTAGAGGATCAGAAGGACCTTGGGGTCCGGGTCCATAGGACTCTAAAATCGGCCCCGCAGGTGGAGGAGGTGGTTAAGAAGGCGTATGGTGTGCTGGCCTTTATCAGTCACGGGATTGAGTTTAGGAGTCCGGGGATAATGATGCAGCTATATAACATACCTTGTCAGACCCCACGTGGCGTAATGTGCTCAGTTCTGGTCGCCTCATTACAGGAAGGATGTGGAAAAGATTGAAAGGGTGCAGAGGAGATTTACAAGGATGTTGCCTGGATTGAGTGGCATGCCTTATGAGGATAGGCTGAGGGAGCTCGGTCTTTTCTCCTTGGAGAGACGTAGGATGAGAGGAGACTTAATAGAGGTATATAAGATGTTGAGAGGTATAGATCGGGTGGACTCTCAGAGGCTTTTTCCCAGGGTGGAAATGTCTGCTACGAGAGGACACAGGTTTAAGGTGCTGGGGGGTCGGTACAGGAGAAATGTTAGGGGGAAGTTTTTCACACACAGGGTGGTGGGCGAATAGAATCGGTTGCTGTCAGTCATGGTGGAGGCAAACTCAATAGGGTCTTTTAAGAGACTCCTGGATGAGTACATGGGGCTTAATAGGATGGAGGGTTATAGGTAGGGATATGTTCGGCACAACTTGTGGGGCAGAAGGGCCTGTTTTGTGCTGTAGTTTTTCTATGTTTCTAAGCAAATTATTCAGTCTGCGGCAGGCTGACAAATTACCGGGTCTGGGTGGAGTTCACTCTAAGGTCTTAAAAGAAGTGGCTAATGAGATAGTTGATGTATTGGTTTTAAGCTTCCAAACTTCCCTAGATTCAAGGAAGGTTCAATTAGATTAGAAGATAGCAAATGTATTTGAAAAGGGGAGAGACAGGAAGCAGGAAACGACAGGCCAGTGGTTCAAACATCGGTCATAAGGAAAGTGTAAGATGCCATTATTAAAGGTGTTATAGTGGGGCACTTGGAAAATTTGGAGGCAATCAGGCAGAGTCAACATGGTTTTGTGAAAAGGCAATCATGTTCATCAATTTAGTGGAGTTCTCTGAAGGAGTCACGTGCTGTGGATAAAGGGGAACTGGCATTCTACTTAGATTTCCAGAAGCCATTTGATAAGGTGTCGCATCAAAGTTTATTACGTAAAATAAAAGTTTCATTATGTAGGGGGTAACATATTGGCATGGGTAGAAGTAGCTAACAGGAAACAGAGTTGGCACAAATGGGCCTTTTCCTGGTTGGCAGTATGTAATAAGCAATCAGAAAAACTAAAAGAATGTTATTATTTCATGTGACGTGAATTGATGACACCATGGCTTACACAGGATAATAGAGAAAGCATTAGATCCAAGGAGGAGAGACACAAATTGGCCAGAAAAAAAACAACAGACTTGAGGATTTGGTGCAAATTTGGTGCAATTTAGAATACAACAAAGGAGGACAAAGGGACTGATAATAAGAGGGAAATAGAGTACGAGAGTAAGCTTGCAGGGAACATGAAAACTGAATTTAACAGCTTCTATAGGTATGTGAAAAAAAAAGGATTGGTGAACACAAATGTAAGTTTTACACAGTCAAAAACGGGAATTTATAATGGGAAACAAAGAAATAGCTGACGAACTAAATAAATACTTTGGTTCTGTCTTCTCAAAGGAGGTCACAAATAACGTAACTGAAAAATTGGGGAAGTGGGGTTTAGTGAGGGTGAGGAACTGAAGATAATCAGTATCAGTAGAGAAAAAGGTGTTGAGGAAATTGATATTGAAGGCCAACAAATGCATGGCAGATACAGTATAATGTGGATAAATGTGAGATTATGCAGTTTGATAATAAAAGCAGGAAGGCAGATTATTATCTGAATATAAATTGTGAGGGGGATTCTGCAAAATGAGACCTGGGTGTCCTTGTACACTAGCCACTGAAGGTATGAATGTAGGTGCAACAGGTGGTAAAGAAGGCAAGTGGTATATTGGCCTTCATGAGGACAGGATTCGCGTACAGGAGCACGGATGTCTTGCTGCAGTTATTCAGGGCTATGGTGAGACAGCACCTGGAAAGTTGTGTGCAGTTTTGGTCTCCATATCTGAGGAACGACATTCTTGCTATGGAGGGAATGCAGTGAAGATTTGCTAGACTGATTTCGAGAATGGTGGGACTGATGTATGAGGAAAGATTGAGTTGGTTAGGATTATATTCGTTGGAGTTCAGATGAATGAGGGGAACTCATAAACACCTCAAACTCTTAACAGAACTCGAGAGTGTAGGTGCAGAAAGGATGTTCCCAATGGTGGGGAAGTCAAGAACCAGGGATCATAGTCTAAGGATAAGGGATAAACCTTTGAGGACTGGGATGAAGAGAAATGTCTTCACCCAGAGAATTCACTACCACAGGGAGCAGTTGAGGTTAAAACATTGTATGTTTTTAAGGAGTTAAATATAGCTTTTGGGGCAAAAGGGATCAAAGGATATGGCGGAAAGGTGGAATTGAATTCGATGATCAGTGATAATCATACTGAATGGCAGAGCAGGCTTGACAAGTCAATTGGCCTACTCCTGCTAGTTTCTATGTTTAGCTACAATAGTTTGTCCCTTCATCCAAGTCATTAATAAGGATCATAAATAATTGAAGTTCCAGCATACCACTCACTAGTTTACGAACCTCATTTATCCTAACTCTGTTTCTTGTTAGCCATCAGCTCCCCATGCTAAAATATAACCCCCATCACCATGGGCTTTCCATCGTACACAGTAACCATTCATGTGGTACCTTATTGAAAGCCTTTTAGAGATTCAAATACAGTATGGTGTGAGCTTACCTGCCATTCACTGCAGCGGAATGGGAAAATCCCACCGGCGTGAACAGTGGTAAGACTCCGGCCAGTATTTACTAATTCCCCTTTACCCACCCTGCTTGTTACATCATCAAACTAGAAGGAGTAGGCCAATTGACTTGTCAAGCCTACTCTAACAAATTTCTCTAAAACTAATTCCCTTTCACAAAACTTTTTTCAGACATTGCCCAATTGAATTCTGCTATTCTACCTGTCCTGCTATTATCTCCTTAATAATAGGTACTAGCATTTTCTCAGTGACTAACTGCCTTATAATTTCCAGCTTTCTGCTCCCTCCTTTCTTGAGTAATGCTACTTCATTTTGGGGCCTTTCTGGAATCTATGGAATTTTATAACAAGTGCATCCATTTGTTCCACAACACTTTTAGGATTCTGGGGTGCAGGCCATCGGGTTCAGAGGACTTGACAGCCTTTGGTTCCATTTGTTTTCCCAGTACTTTTTAACTTCGTGTTCCTCTCCCTTTTGTCCCCTGCTTTTCTACTAGTCTTGGGATACTTTTTGTATTCTCTACAATGAAAATAAACACAAAATACTTGTTCAAAGTCTCTGCCATTTCCTTGTTCCCCATTATCAAGTCCCCTGTCTCACCCTCTACCTGTTGTGACTGTTTTCCATTATATGTATTTGTAAAGCATTTTTGGCTTTCTGTAATATTTCTCCATTGTTTGGATCATTTCTTCTCTGCACCTTTTCGAATACCCACATGTGCTGTTTGAAGCTGCATCAAATTGTGCACTGCATACATAGATACATAGATTTTTTACAGCACAGAAGGAGGCCATTTGGCCCATCATGTCCAAGCCAATCAACAAAGATCTGACTACACTAATCCCATTTTCCAATGCTTGGCCCATAGCCTTGGAGGTTAAGGCAGCACTAATGAATATCTAAATACTTCTTAAATATTACAAGACCACCCTTTTAGGCAGAGAGCTCTAGATTCCCACCACCCTCGAGGTGAAAAGGTTTCTCCTCCACTTCGTTCTTCGCCTTTTCCATGTTACCTTAATTCTATCCCCCTGGCTATTGACCCCTTTCCTAATGAAAAAGTGTCTTTCTATCTCCTAGCTATGCCCCTCATAATCTTATATACCTCTATCATGTCCCCTCTCAGCCTTTGCAACTCCAAGGAAAACAGCCCCAGTCTATGCAATCTTTTCTCACAGCTCAGGCCCTCCAGCTCAGGCAGTATCCTGGTCAATCTCCTCTGCACACTCTCCAGTGCAGTCACATCCTTCCTATAATGTGACCAGAACTGCATGTAATACTCTAGTTGTGACCAACGTTTTGTTCATGTTAGAGCTGCCTTTGCATCCCCAAAACCTCTGACGTATTTTTTAGCACATTTTTTTGAAGTTGCCTTTGTAAAATTCTGTATTTCTGTCCTGACAATTATATCTGGTGTTATTATATTAAGCATACAAGAGCCAGGGATAGATACATGTTCCTCCTAATGACCCATTGTACTTTGTGTTAAGGAACAAGCCTATACTAAAATTAAAGTAAATTAATGTCTTTGCGTATGCTTCTCATTGTATTAGCTGCTGCCATCTTTATTAGCTTACACTATTGGTTAGTTTGTCAGATTTTCACTTCTTCCCATCTGCTGGAATCACCTTTCAAATTATTCTGTGCTGAGCATTGCATATCCCACATCCTTAAAACCAAACTTACTTCCACATATGCTTCCAAATTCAGTACTTGAGTAAATTCTGAATTCTCTAGATTCCAGAATGAGGCACAGCTTTAGAATCATAGAAACCCTACAGTACAGAAAGAGGCCATTAGGCCCATCGAGTCTGCACCGACCACAATCCCGTCCAGGCCCTACCCCCATATCCCTACATATTTTACCCGCTAATCCCTCTAACCTACGCATCTCAGGACACTAAGGGGCAATTTTAGCATGGCCAATCAACCTAACCTGCACATCTTTGGACTGTGGGAGGAAATCCACGCAGACACGAGGAGAATGTGCAAACTCCACACAGACAGTGACCTGAGCTGGGAATCCTGGATCTGTGAAGCAGCAGTGCTAACCACTGTGCTACCCTTTATAGTTTTTGTTAATAATCCCTAAATTTATTTCCAATTACTTTTCCTTAACTACCATTTTTCAATTACTTATCTATAATTATGGTGGGATTCTCTCCTCTCACTCTACATTAATTTAAAAGATAGTCAACATTCTATTCTGCATTATTATCTGGGCTCCACATTCCTGTGGTATAGTCATTCATCCAGATTTACCTAAAACAGTTCATTACTTAGAAATGCAATATTATTTAACCACTCAGTTATTTATTTATATCTGTAAGTCTATCAAAGACTGTCCATGAACCGGAAACGAACTTGATTCTTTACTAATATGCCCGAACTCATTGAATTTCCAAGAGGCATTTGATAAGGTGCCACGTCAAAGGTTACTGCACAAGATAACAGAACATAGTGTCGGGTTTAATAAATTAGCATGGCTAAAGGATTGTTAGCTGACAGTGGCAGCATTGTCTACCAACTACAGGGAGTGTGCTGCATCAGCTCAACAAGGCTCCTTTACTTTACGATCTCACAACCTTTGCCACCTAGAAGGACATGGGCAGCAGATGCATGGGAGCACCACAAATTTGCTCCCAAGCTGCACACCATCTTTACTTTGAACTATGTCACAATTCCTTCACTGTTGCCAGGTCAAAATCCTGGAACTCCTTCCCTAACAGCACTGTTGGTGTTCCTACAAAACATGGACTGCAGCGGTTCAAGAAAACAGCACACTATTACTTTCTGAAGGGCAATTAGAAATGGGTAATAAATGCTAGCCTAGCCAGCGACACCACTATCCCATGAACAAATATTTTTTTAAAAGCAGAGAGTAAGTATAAATTTGTCTTTTTTGGTTTGGCAAGCTGTAATTCGTGGAATGCCACAGGGAGCAGTGCTGTGACCTCAACTATTTTCAATCTGCATCAATGATTTGGATGACAGAGTAGCTAAGTTTGCCGAGGACACCAAGATAGGTCGGAAAGTGAGTTCAGAGGAGGTAGAGTCTGCAAACGGATATAGACAGGTTAAGTGAGTCATCAAGAAATTGGCAGATGGCACATAATGTGGGAAAATGTGAACTTATTCATTTTGACAGCAAGAATAGAAAAGCAATAGACTATTGAAATTTAGAGTGATTGCAGAACTCAGTGGATCTGGGTGCCCTGGTACATGAATCTCTCAAATTTAGCATGTTGGTACAGCAAATGATTAGGAAGGTAAATTGAATGTTTATGTTTATTGCAAGCAGACTGAATATAAAAGAAGGGAAATTCTGCGGCAGCTTTACAGGGCCTTGATGAGACCACATTCGGAATACTATGTATAATTTTGGTCTCCATATTTGGAAAAAGATATAATTGCGTTAGAATTAGTTTCGTGTATGTCCATTTGACTGATTCCTGAACGAAGGATTTATTTTATGAGGAAAGGTTGGACTGGTTGGGCCTCTGTCCATTGAGATTTAGAAGAATGAGAGGTGATCTTTTTATAAGATCCTGGGAAGATTTGATCGGGTAGATACCAGGAAGGTGTTTCCGAATATAGGGGAGATTAGAACCAGGAGACACAATTTAAGAGTAAGAGACTAAGTGGCTTATTTTGTCAGCTTCTGGAGCATTTCAAAGACTTGCCCAACCTGCCAGTGGTTCAATACATAGTGGATACTCAAAGTTAGAAGAGGATGCATGGGGGCAATGGAAGTTATGGAGGGGACATAGGGGATATGAGGGGACACAGATATGAAGGGGAGGGGCAGCTCATGGATAGAGCTTGCTACGGGGGAGATGGTGGGGTGGGGGGGTGGCGGCTGGTTGGTGGGTAAGAGCTAGAGGGCCCAATAGTCATGATTAGAATTGGTACAACTGAACTGATGACCCAGTAACAAAGGCTGGTTTCTCATTATCTGCCCATCAATGCCATGGGCCTGCCTTTGGAGACAGCAGGATCATCTCCAGCCATTCCAGCCTGCGCAACATGAAAATAAAGTGAGTGGCCGATGACAGGAAGGAGATGAGACCACGGGGTTAGGAAAATGCACGACTTCCGATCCCCGTCCACTTGATAAATCTAACCCTACCTTTTTCTTGTTCCTGTAACATTGCTTTGTAGTGAGAAAAGTGCAAACAGAACTGTTTAGCAATTTTCATATGAAAACCTCCAGCACACCAGTTTTGGGCAACTGAAGAAGTTAAACAATTGAACGGTTAAGGGTGATTGAGTTGATTCTGAGAAAGAAACACAACAAAACAGTTTCTCAAAGATGAACTAACAGCAGTGCATTGAGAGATGATTACACATTACTGATTGAAAAAATAAAGCTAGAACATGTTTTAAAAATCGAGCAATTCAAATGAGAATGAGATTGTTATCTAAAGAGGAAGAATATGCAGGGTTATGAGGCAAAGGTCGGGAAATAGCTCATTTGGTGAGCTAGTGCAGATACAATGGGATGAATGGCCTTCTGTACTCTAACAAAGCTGTGATTGAGTGAAAAATGAACTCTATCAGCTATAGTGGACTTAAACATTTCTGTGGTCATTCTTCTTGGACTTTAGAGCTACATTGGAGGCAACATTTCGTTTTGTTAAATGTTAAGTAACTTTGCCCAAAATGGACCATGAATTTCCTTGGGTTCTTTTAACAAGTGTCTCTGATTCCTGCAGGCCTCCACACACTTTGACAACTCTATCTGCTGCCTTGGAAGAAGGGAGAGTTATTCCTGCTTATTTGCCCAATATCCTTGCTTTGAAGGAGGCTGTACAGATGGCTAGAATCTGGCTTCAAGAAGTGGAGATTTTTCAGGTTACCTATAAACTAGACATCAGTACATTAAAATGAAATAGGGTTTGATGTGTTATATCTCTCATCAAAAAAATGTATATGTACATTTTTGTGTGGGATCTAAGACCGTAGCTATTGAACATTAATGGAGAGACAAAAGGTTACACACACCGCTGTTGTATTTGAGCATGTAAAGAGAATGTATTCAAAATCCCACTGATGTTACCTGTGAAAGTGTCTCAAAGCCCTCAATGATAACTTGAAATGCTGGTTCTAAGTGGTGTACATTTAGAGTCATAGTCATAGAGTCATCGAGGTTTACAGCATGGCAACAGGCCCTTCGGCCCAACTTGTCTATGCTGCCCCTTTTTTTAAACCCCTAAACTAGTCCCAATTGCCTGCGTTGGGCCAATGTCCCTCTATAGCTATATATGGGTAACGTGTAACTGTCTAAACGCTTTTTAAAAGACAAAATTGTACCTGCCTCTACTACTACCTCTGGCAGCTTGTTCCAGACACTCACCACCCTCTGAAAAATTTGCCCCTCTGGACCCTTTTGTACCTCTCCCCTCTCACCTTAAACCTATGCTCCAGTTTTAGACTCCCTGACCTTTGGGAAACAATATTGACTATTGAGCATATCTATGCCCCTTATTATTTTATAGACCTCTATAAGATCACTCCTAAGCCTCCTACGCTCCAGAGGAAAAACGTCCCAGTCTATCCAGCCTCTCCTCATAACTCAAACCATCAAGTCCCGGTAGCATCCTAGTAAGTCTTTTCTGCACTCTTTCTAGTTTAGTAATGTCCTTTCTATAATAGGGTGACCAGACTGTATACAGTATTCCAAGTAGAACCATAGAACATTACAGCACAGAAACAGGCCTTTTGGCCCTTCTTGGCTGTGCCGAACCATTTTTCTGTCTAGTCCCACTGACCTGCACCTGGACCATATCCCTCCACACCCCTCTCATCCATGTACCTGTCCCAAGTTTTTCTTAAATGTTAAAAGCATTCACCACTTCATCTGTCAGCTCATTCCACACTCCCACCACACTCTGTGTGAAGAAGCCGCCCCTAATATTCCCTTTAAACTTTTCTCCCTTCACCCTTAACCCATGTCCTCTAGTTTTTTCTCCCCTCGCCTCAGTGGAAAAAGCCTGCTTGCATTCACTCTATCTATACCCATCAAAATTTTATACACCTCTAT